>NW_021137266.1:0-208259 GCF_004193835.3 Ostrinia furnacalis | reverse complement strand
CCAGCGCCGCCGCCGCTCCCGCCCCGCTGCCCGCTAAGTTCGAGGCTGAGGCCTTATACTCATAGTTTTGAAGATATGGGCCTTAAAGTGAAGCGCGGCGGAAGGAAACTTGCCCCCCCTCCCCCTGCTACCACAGGGGGGGCTCCCGATGTCTACCGACGGAAAGCACCCAAAGAACCACTGTTGCAAAAATGAGTCTTCTATACCAAAGTGGAGGGGTTCTTGCACTAAATTCCCTACTAATTCTAATTTAGAGGCGGAAGAGATTAGTATAGAAAAGTGCACATCTTGCTAAGTGCACATTCTGTGTCAGACCTTCATCATCAAGTCATTTATGCCCGTATTCACAAACATTACTATGAGGTCTCACAGTGCGTGTGAATGCACAGGGTGACACACGTAGTAATCACAGAGCTCTATTCAACGCTGTGCGATCGATTTGCTGCTTCACTTAAGCAAGCATCTTTTGTAAATACGGGTTGTATTGTAAGTACGGTTATGGCCGTTTTCACCATCAATCCCTAATTTTAAGTGACCTCTATGAAAACAAAATTCCTGTTATGTGTTACCATAGGGTCGCTTAAAAATTAGGGATTGATGGTGAAAACGGGTATTTGTCTCCACTGCAGAAGTAAGATCCTCTCTAACATAACAGAGGCAAATGGAGGATTAGACTTGACATTTGCATATTTTGCCCTGAGTGAACACTGAATATGGCAGTGGGAATATAGTTCCCACTATAGTCTTTGTTATCTAAACTACAAATGTTTCGTAGGTGGACCCTAGCGATTTGGTCAACACGTCATCACCGCACTGGTCTCTGAAGAAGCTGTCCGAAGCCAAACCGTGGCAGGCGTGGGTGGAGAAATACCAGGCACGGGTCAAGCTTGAAAATGGCAAGTACATATTTCGTGACATTCCATCTTGTAGTCTTTGTGAATTTTTTGCGCCCTTTCTTTTTCTCGGAAACTCTGGCGAAGCTGCGTATTTTTTAAGTTACGATAGTCAAACGGTGAAGGAGTCCAAATGGTCAACTCGACATCCAAGGAACGCGGGTTCGAACTCTGTGACTTATTGTGGTTAACTCACTCGTAACATAGTATCGAAATCAATTTTAAGTAAAAATAGGCTCAAAATACTCATAAATTGATACATTCGATATTAAATCGATGTATGGGTATCTATAGTCTGGTCCGGGAGCACGTAGAATTTTGTCCAATGACCCCAAGCTACCTACCTATTCTATAATTATGTTGCTGTCACGTTTGCACACTCACTGCGGGCGCCCGTTGCACAGTCGCGACAGCAATAAGGATGGGTAGCTCGGGGTCATTGGACAAAATTCTACGTGCTCACGGACCAGACTATACATATTTCAATAGAATAGAATAGGTCTGAGATTTGTATATTAATGAATAAATTATGATTTTAGTGGCCGAAGAGGTCCGCCGTAAGCGCATGTTAGCCGTCAACCCGGCGTACGTGCCGCGCAACTGGATGTTGCACGAGGCCATCGCTGATGCCGAGAAGAACGACTTTGAGAAGGTAAACCTTCGACTATCACAAATATTTTAGTTTGATTCTGTGTTTTGAACCTTATGCTGAAGACATGCAGTTCAAAATCTCGGGCCATCGCTGACACTGAAGAATCTCTTTGAGAAGGTATCCTTAGAGTAGGCGCACACCGTTGATTTTTAGTTGACCGATAGTTGTGCCCGATTTTAAATTGTATGAAGAATCGGCAAAATCGAATCGGCGTAGTGTGCGCACTCCTATACATGCCCACACTGGTCAACTGTCCGACTAAACTAAAGGCCGTCGAAAAATCAACGGTGTGCGCCTACTCTTAAGGATATCTGATCAAGCTGACCAATTAAATTTAAATTTCAATATTATTGCATTCGATTTTGATCCTTATTCTCAAGACATACGGTCCAAAGTCCATTTCGTAATCAGTACTAATGGTCACAAATAACAGAAGGATAACTCGGGAAATACATTTAAACAGAGTGTGGGATTCTACAACGCAATAAAGTTAGTGCAGTTGGTCAGTGCTAAAGCCTGGTCCGTGAGCACGTAGAATCCCGTCCAATGACCCCAAGAAACCCATCCTTATCGCTCGCGCGTAATTATACAGTGTGNAGGTTTTATTAAATTGATAACTGTAATTTCAAAAACCTGAATATAATCTCTCAATTCTTTATCCAGATATGGAGGTTACCAGTTTGGCTTCTGGGCCGATCAGCTCGGGGATGGAAGGGCACACATTCTTGGGGAGTACGTCAACCGGTAAGTATTACATGGTAGTATTGTTATTTTATGATTTTAAAGAAGCATCATGTACAGACATATAAATTCAAGCATTACAAAGCAAGTTATTACCTAAATATGGTTAGACACTTTCTTAAAAACCATCTATTGTCTGATCTGTAAGCACGTAGAATTTTGTCCAATGACCTCAAGCTACCCATCCTTATCGCTCGCGCGTAATTATATTGCTGTCGCGACTGTGCGACGGGCGCCCGCAGTGAGTGTGCGAGCGCGACAGCTACATGGATAGCTTGGGGTCATTGGACAAAATTCTACGTGCTCGGAGACCGGGCAGTAGTCGATGTCGCGTGTCGCCTAGTGTACGCCTACACTAAAACTACCAGAACATTCAGTAAAATGCCTAAAAGTTGTCTTCCAATCTTTTCACAGCAAAGGCAAACCCTGGCAACCCCAGCTTAAGGGGTCTGGTGAGACCCCGTACTCTCGCTTCGGGGACGGTCGCGCGGTGCTCCGCTCATCCATCAGGGAGATGATAGCTTCGGAAGCGTGCCATCACCTCGGCATACCAACTACCAGGGCCGCGGCGCTTGTAGGTAAGGCTTCAAGACTTCAAGGGGTCTGTGAGACCCCATACTCGCTTCGGGGACGGTCGCGCGGTGCTTCGCTCATCCATCAGGGAGATGATAGCTTCGGAAGCGTGCCATCACCTCGGCATACCAACTACTAGGGCTGCGGCGCTTGTAGGTAAGGCTTCAAGACTTCAAGGGGTCTGTGAGACCCCGTACTCTCGCTTCGGGGACGGTCGCGCGGTGCTCCGCTCATCCATCAGGGAGATGATAGCTTCGGAAGCGTGCCATCACCTTGGTATACCAACCACCAGGGCTGCGGCGCTTATAGATAAGACTGTACACTACTATAGGGGTCAGGAGAGACCCCGTACTCTCGCTTTGGGGCCGGTCGCGCGGTGCTTCCCTTCTCTATGTAGGAATTGGTGTGCCCCGCCCACTGCCACTTGATTTTAGCGATTCTGCGGGTTATGTCAGTCACTCTGGTTCTCCTACGGATCTCCTCATTTCTGGACCGGTCTTTGTGGAAATCCTTGGGGGAGGCCTTTGTCAAGCAGTGGACGTCTTTCGGCTGAAACGAACTAAAGCCATTCTGCGTGATCAGAGGTTATCTTCTAGACCAGCCCAAATAACGCTACAGGCTTGTAGGCCAACCAGTCGATCTTAATTATTTTTATTCCACAGTGAGCGACGACCACAAGGTCTGGCGCGACAAGTCCTACATGGGCCATGCGCGGCAGGAGCGCGCAGCCATCGTGGCCCGTGTGGCCCCCGCCTGGTACAGGATTGGCTCGCTGGAGATCCTGCTCAAGAGACGCGAGCCGCAGCTGATGACGAGACTCGTGGACCACGTCATACAGGTACTTGCAGGAGCGAGGTCTCACAGGCCACGCGCGGCCATCGTGGCCCGTGTGGCCCCCGCCTGGTACCGTTACCTTTACCTCACATTTCTTTGTGTATAGTTAATTGTGTTGTTTACTATCCCTAAATAAATAAATAAAATTAAACTTTTGTCACTTCCAGCATTACTTCCCCGAAATAGACTCCACCGATGAAGACAAGTACTTGAAATGGTTTACTGAAGTGGCGCACAGGAACTTGGACTTGGTGGCCAAGTGGCAAGGTTAGTATGTAAGTTGTAATGAGTGCGATTTTGTGCTTATTCTACTATTCCCCGTTTACAATCCCCGTCAACTCAAAAATTCATTAATCGTGGATTCGTGAATAGTGCAATAAGACCCATTTTTAAGATGTTTTTCCTTCAAATAAATTCCGAACATAGCCCGTCCTATAAATTGCTGAGCGAATCGTGAACTTAGGATGTCAACAAGGGTGTCAAGGGCAAATAATATTTCTTCTTCTTTTTTTATTTGGTGACATTTTAATCTAGGGGTAGTAACACATTTTTTGGCTTGGCCTTCCGGTTCCATCATCAGATCAGACCCTGTATTCAAAACCAGAGTAAATCAAACGAGTCCAAATTACAGATTTTCATCCTTTAGATTTATCAGTGTGTTTAGTGTGAGTTTACATCAAACGTCGTCGCTAGCGAGCGCGTCAAAAAAATCTATGAACATTTTAGTTCTTGAAAGTATTCGCTAGGGACGCTGTACAATCCGTCATACATTTAGGCGATTATCACACTGCACCGCGCTCCGCCGCGGTACGCGGGACGACAGATTTAATCATTGTATGCAAGTACCTCAGTTTGTATAGAAAACACGCGCGGCACAACACACTGACAACGCGTCTGCGCGCGGGATTCTTTATATGTAGCTACAAGGTTCGAGACTATATTGATGACAAGGATGTGTGGTCAGTTCAGTCTGCACATATTTGATGTACTTAAATTTGACTATTCTTACCTAATAGATAATTCCTGGCAATAAGTGGTGACTGAGTTTGTTCCGGCGTTTCTTCTCAGCACTTGCCATATGTTTGTCTCGAAGCGCTGGTAGGGCCCAAAAGATAAGGAGACATGTAAAGTGCCCCATAAGGGCTACCTTTTCTTTTTTTATTATTTTCTATTGACGTTCATAAGTGCCACTTGTGGTCTAAACTGAATAAATATTTTTGATTTTGATTTTGATTTTTTGATTCTATGCAGACCGCGGCGGAGCGCAGTGCAGTGTGATAATCGCCTTAAAGTCATACATTTAATGACATTTTTTATGCAGTCGCTAGCAAAGACGTTTGATGTAAACTCTCACTAAGTAAGTCCCTATAAACACGATGGCTCTCAAACATGTACTTCGGTTGTCAGGCGTCGGCTTCGCTCACGGCGTGTTGAACACAGACAACGTGAGCTTGCTCGGGCTTACCCTGGACTACGGGCCTTACGGATTCATGGACTACTACTACCCGCGGATGATTCCCAACACTACTGATGATTTGGGGAGATATTGTTACAAGAACCAACCTGAGGTAAGTCTGCGGGACTATACAGGGTGTTAGGTAAATGGGTATATGAGCCGACACTAGCCCATGTTAACATGGGCATATAAATGGTATGGTGAAGTCAGAAAATTGATATCTTCATTTTAATTATTTTATTTTTCATACAAATCGGACATTATAAAATTAATTTTGTATGAAAATTAAAAAAATTAAAATGATGATATCAAATTTCGGACTTCACCATACCATTTATATGACCATGTTAACATGGGCTAGTGTCGGCTCATATACCCATTTACCTAACACCCTGTATATCCTGTTTCCTATCCTTTTCTACTCCCTACTCATATCCTATCATCTTCATGATAAGTGAGGATGGATGAATATTTTTTGGTTCTCTTTCACGTGAGAACTAGTGAACGGACTATGACGAAATTTTACCTTAATTTTAAATTAATTTTACGATAGGTCGCGCTACGATAGGATCCCAGTCCTAGACAAGAGACGAAACGTGACAGTTGTAATTTCGAAATCCCCCAATATTTTTTTTTGCATGAAAATCTTAATGCTGTTCACAGAATACATCTACTTACCAAGTTTCAACAGTATAGCTCTTATAGTTTCGGAAAAAAATGGCTGTGACATACGGACCGACAGACGGACGGACGGACAGACAGACAGACATGACGAATCTATAAGAGTTCCGTTTTTTGCCATTTGGCTACGGAACCCTAAAAAAATGCTGGAGTGAAGGTCTTCCGAAAACATACATACACTCGAAAAACATAACCCTCCTTCTGGCACAGTCGGGTAAATACAACTTTCACGTTGCCACTTGTCTAGTCAAGAAATATTTGAACATTAAAACTTTTTTCCAGGTCTGCTAGTATAAAAGTAAAATAAAAATTCATAAAATTCATTTATTTTTGCAAATAGGCTTTAAAAAAGCACTTTTACACGTCCCAATATTAACCCTACCACTACTTCGGGACAATAAATGGGCCAGTGCTGAGAAGAAGCAGCGCAAGAAACTCAGTCACTATTGTCAGCCTCCTTTTCAAGGGTTTACAGTCTTTAAAATATACAAATTATAGTCATAAGTATTGATGCGAGCTAGGTAGTTAAACATTCCAATATAATAATGCATTGATTGATTAAAGCCTGGATGCGGGCAGCGCAGGACCGTTCATTGTGGAAAACCTTGGGGGAGGCCTTTGTCCAGCGGTGGACGTCATTTGGCTGAAAAAGAAAGAAGAAGAAGAAGAAAGATTGATTAATCGTTTACAGATAATGCTGTGGAACCTGGAGAAATTCGCAGAGTGCGTTGAACCCCTGCTGACTGACGAGCAGAAGGAAACACTCAAGGGCATCAGGGGGACTCTGGAGAATTACATCAAGCGAAAGGTTTTGTAAGTTTGACAATAATGCTTTATTTTCAACCTTAGGTACACCTGCTGTGGTCCATTGCTGAGCAAAGATCGCCTCTAGCTCCTCCTTTGTATAAAAATTGATGATATAAAATACACGTCCATATTTTCGAAGGTCACACTCCCACAAGATATTGGCAGGAGAATTATACAAAAGAAATTGATGTATTTATTGTAATTTAAACTCAAGCCATCATTGACTGATCTCGTGGTTGACTGGTAGAGAATGCTGTAAGGCAGCAGGTTTTGGCCCGTGAATGTTTTGTAAGTAAATTATTAATATTTAAATACATGCATTAATTAATGTAACCGCGCCGCTAGGGTTAGCATCTCAAGAGTTGCCCACTTTTACTTTAGTTTGCCAACTTGTGGCAAGCCTGCCAAAAGGTTGCCGACCGCTGCTATAAGGCATTCAGTCCGCCAGTTACTTTTCCTTGGCCATTAGTCTAACTAAATAAAAACACAGCATAAACTTACCATATTTTCTTTCGCAACAGAGAGACATTCATCCACAAGTTGGGCCTCGAAGAAGTCAAAGAGGGAGACGACATCCTCGTGCAGGATCTGCTTGAGGTCATGCAGACAGCCACGGCTGACTACACGGCCACCTTCCGGCAGCTGGCTAAGGTAGGCTCGGAACTATTCCCACCACTGCAACTCCTGTGTAGCCAGGATCTACAGTTTGACCCCCACAAAAACCCAACCAATGAAGGTCAAGTTTGTCCCGGGGGAAAGTTAAACTGTCTTGGACCCGCAACGAAATTAATCAGAAGAACATAGGAGGAGGTCGAAATTAAGGTTCGACTTCCCTCCATTGCAAAGGTAGGCTCATCATCATCAGATCATATAATGTCATAGCAGATTTATTTATTTATTATCAACCCGAAAAGGGATCAACTAAAGGACGAATTTACGCCCGTATTCACAAACATTACTATGAGGTCTCACAGTGCGTGTGAATGCACAGGGTGACACACGTAGTAATCACAGAGCTCTATTCAACGCTGTGCGATCGATTTGCTGCTTCACTTAAGCAAGCATCGTTTGTGAATACGGACTTTAGTCTCCATTGCAGGAGTAAGACAGTCTCTAATTAATAGAGGCGAATGGAGGATTTGGACTAAACTCTTCACACTGGCAAGACTGGTTGGAGATGCCTGATGTTCGCATATTTCTTGCTTTAGTCGTCTCTTAGGGTAGGATTAACATTGAAAAGGCAGTCGGAATAGAATTCCCACCAGTCTTTTTTGAGGTTCTCTTGAAATTTAATAACAATGTAAAGTTTGAACTTACTATGTACAGAAACACTGTGAATAAATAACGGGCTCATTATACCATTTATCATAGATATCTAAACTACAAAAAATTTTTAGGTCGACCCTAGCGAATTGATCAACACGTCATCACCGCACTGGTCTCTAAATAAGCTGTCCGAAGCCAAACCGTGGCCGGCGTGGGTGGAGAAATACCAGGCACGGGTCAAGCTTGAAAATGGCAAGTACATATTTCGTGACATTTCATCTTGCAGCCTTTCTGAATTTAATTGCACCCTTTCTTTTCCTCCGTAACTCTGGCGTATTTTTAAGCCACGATAGCCAAACGGTGAAGGAGTCCGAATGGTCAACTCGACATCCAAGGAACGCGGGTTCGAACTCCGCCGCTGCTGAATTATTGTGGTTAACTCAATCGTAACACAAGCACATTTAGCTTAGTACAAGGGTTCACGCAGTGGCGGATTTACCTGCTGAGTATTTAGGCTGAGTAGGCTGAAGCCTAGGGCGGCAGATTTAGTTTATAATTATTTTTTACGTACAAAAAGTAGGTACGTATTTCGGATACGAATATATCAATGTTCGCCAGGCCAGTCAAGATCCAATAACCCCACCCCCAGCGTATCGAAATCGATTATTAAGTAAAAAGAGGCTCAAAATCATGCGCGTATTCTGGGACCCACTACTAGTACTAACTCATTATGCTATGATACTAACCCACCCCCCATGACATGGAATGCCCACCCTGGAAAAAACCCTAGAATACACCAATGCTCAAAATACTCATAAATCGATACATTCGATAAGAAATCGATGTTTTTGAGTGGTTTTCAATCGATACTAGAATAGCAACGTCTGAGATTTGTATATTAATGAATAAATTATGATTTTAGTGGCCGAAGAGGTTCGTCGTAAGCGCATGTTAGCCGTCAACCCGGCGTACGTGCCGCGCAACTGGATATTGCAGGAGGCCATCGCTGATGCTGAGAAGAACGACTTTGAGAAGGTAAACCTTTAACTATCACATAAATATTTTAGTTTGATTCTGTGTTTTGAACCTTATGCTGAAGATATGCAGTTCAAAATCTCAGGAGGCCATAGCTGATTTTAAGAACGTAAACCTTATGGACAACGCATCAAGCTACCACAAAATTACTTATGATTTTGAACCTTGTGCTGAAGATTCGCCAATACTTATATGTGCGATCTAGCGTCATACAGATGCGCCAGTGAGTACTAATTTGCGCGACTGTTGTCACCCCCTGAGGCTTGGCACCCGGGGCGGACCACTGAAACATATCACATTTTCGTTTCAAAATCGCCCCTACCAGTATTTAGTTTGACGTGCCTAAACTGCGTAGTCTTCTGCTGATGTTTGAGCGTTACCGGTACACGCTAATTATTATCCATGAGTGCACACGCACACTACAATAATGACGCTCGGATCAAACTCCCCGCACCCCGCGCGACCGAGACCAAATATTGGTGGGGCGCGTCTTCGTAGATGAAACGATCTTTACGATGTATAACTTGTTTTCCAGGTGCGGTTCCTACTGAAGATCTTCGAGAACCCGTATGAAGAAAACGAGGAAGCGGACAACCGTGGCTACTCCTCGCTACCACCCACCTGGTCCTACGGCCTCAAAATTAACTGCTCCAGCTAAAATAATTAGCTTTTAAGCTTCTATCGAGTACAAAACATTAGATTGTATTGAATTGTAGGTCTACCGAGTCACTTGGTATGAAAGCGGCACGGGAGTTTTTTGTGACGCCAAATCAGCGAGACTTCAGCTGTAGGCCTAAGATGCGCGCCGCGATAAGCGTTTATCACGCCATTTTATCGATTTTCCCCATACATTTTGACGTCGATAAAAGTTATCACAGCGCGCATCTTAGGCCTACTGGGCTAGGTTGTGCGCCGTGACAAAATTTATCGATGATTTTAGAAGACTAATGTATGGTCTTATAGCGAATCGATAAAATGGCGTGATAAAAACTTATCACGGCGCACATTATAAGCCTACAGATGTGCTTCAGACTTGTATGCTCTGTCACGTCATATGTATTATAAATCAACCCCTCCCGCTCCTATTCCTCAGGCATTGACTTAGTTACTCGCTAGATCTATGCTGTCCCCGTAAAATTGTGAATCCCGTCCCCGGGCGCCCGTCGCACAGTCGCGGCAGCAATATAATTACTCGCGAGCGATAAGGATGGGTAGCTTGGGGTCATTGGACAAAATTCTACGTGCTCACAGACTGGGCTTTAGTATTTGTAAATAAGTAATATCTGAGATATACTGTAAATCGTAGGTTAGGTTAGATTAAATTTAACTATGTAACTGATGGAGTTAATATTTTTATGGTGACGAACATATCAAACTATTTCAGGTTCTCCATAACACAGTTTACCATATTTACTAGTCATTCCATAGAATATAGATACAAGGCATTCATAATGTCTCATGATTAAGGAGTTTAACTTCGCGAGACGTATAGGTACGATTTTGCTGTTATGTTCGGTGTTACATCGACAATAAAAATATTATTTGACAATAGCAGATGAATTTCATGAAATGAATTAGGTTAGTTTTTAGCTTCAAGCATTTTGTTACTTTAATTTTAAGCACAAAACGTTATTGTTTAAGAAAATATACTATTTATATTGTGTAATAATCAGTTTTTTATTTACAAACAAAAACAATAATCATTTACATTTTACCACAATGTTTCAGTTAAATATTTACAATAAAAATTGAACTTAATTTCTCTCTTAACACAATATAAAATGAGTATAGTTATTCATAATCTTCATCAGCACTATCATCTGGTTCTGAGTAGTCCTCATCGATTTCAATCTTGCGTTTTTTCTTCACTTGAACATTCTCTTTGTCTTCTTCCGGGCTTTCTTCAGTTGCAGCCTCAGTCTCTGCTGAACGATGGTGAAAAACAAATGATATTGTTTTGGCCAAATCCCAACATTGCTTCAAAACCAAGTCTGCTAAGCTTTTCTTGTCGGCACAGTGGTACCAATTTGACAAGTCCGAAGTGCAATCAGAATTTGCAGGCGGAAGCGTAACTTGTATATTATTCACGCATCTGCGACATTTGAATTTGCTGTGTGTGTCTGAAAGAGTGTTTTCCTCCAACCGGAAAAGGTCTTTCAAGTCATCCGATGTGAAATGTCGCAAGGATTCCTCGTTTTGGTCCACCACTGTGTCGCTAAGCGCTTTCTTGTGCGCTTGCCTCTGGAAAATCTTTTCTTCAATAGTTCCTGTTGCCAGTAACCGGTAGATGTAACATGGTTTCTTTTGGCCGTCGCGCCAGACTCTCGCCATGGCTTGGTCGTCATTTGCCGGGTTCCAGTCAGGGTCAAACATGATGAGGCGATTCGCCCCAATGAGATTCAGACCACATCCACCAGCCTTGGAACTCAGCATGAATATCCATTCTTTAGAATCTTTATTATTGAAGCTCTCTACAACTTTGGCTCTTTTCTTTATAGTCATGGAACCATCTAGCCTCACATATTGATAACAACGTTTCCTGCATAGTTTCTCAAACAAGTCCAGTGTTTGAGTGTAGTTAGAGACCAGAACTATCTTGTCATCCGTGTTAGTTTTCAGGTTAGCCAGTATGCAGTCCAGGATCATCAGTTTTCCAGAATATTCAGGCTTAACATCTTTGATGTCATAGTGACTAGGTAGCAAATCCAGTGCCTTCTCAAAGCCTTCAGACCGCTCTACGATTTTATCGTAAACCAAGTCAGGGTGGTTGCACAGTTTCTTTAAAGTTGTTATACTGGATAGAGCACTGAGTGTGTTTTTGTCTCCAGTACCAGTAAATTTGTTACGAATAGCATCTGAATTGATGAAATTCTTGTACAGTTGTGTCTGAAGTGGAGTCATTTTAACACAAATGACCTGTTCAAACTTGACCGGCAAGTATTTTGTGAGCAAGCTGCTTGTCCTTCGAATCATGCATTTATTGACAATGCCAGTGAGAGTTTGAAGGCATTCTTGGGCTCTTTCTCTCTCTTGTTCACTTGCCAAAGCATCTTGACCCTTCAGGATAGGGTTTTCATACCTCTTTTTGAATTCTTGGGCAGTGCCAAGTATGCCTTCATTGACAAAGTGTACCAGACTGAAGTACTCAGTCAAATCATTCTGAATTGGAGTTCCTGAAATGAGGATTCGCCGTTTGGCCTTCAAACCCATTAGAGCTTGGTATGTTTGATTCTCACTGTTCTTCAATCTGTGGCCCTCATCACAGAGGACCAAACCAACTTCAGATGAGTGCAATATGTTTGAGTATATCCTGAAAGTTTCATATGAGATTATCAAAACTGGTGTGGCCACTCTTGTGGCTGAGTATGTGTTCATAAATTGTTGTAATTTCAGTGTTATCTCTGCTTTTGACCCACCATCCATGGGCAAGGCATTGATCCTCTGTCCCAGCCATTTGTGGATCTCATTGTACCAGTTCTTGACCAGACTGCTTGGGCAAACAATAATTGCTTTGCATATTGTTGGCTTGCACTCTGGCCCTTGCCTCAATAATGTCCACAGCAAAGTTATGCACTGTAAGGTCTTGCCCAAACCCATTTCATCAGCCATGATGCACCCATAAGCGTTCTCAATCTGTTTCCCGGTCACACAGTCGTACATAAAAGTTACCCCTTCCCTTTGATGAGGTCTTAGTATGTTTCCAAGGACGGGGTCGACGACAACAGCTACTTGAATGTCCTTAGGGTTCATTTTCATCTTTTCGTGTTCAGGAATATACGGCGGCCGGAACAAAACCAGCGCATTAGGCTCGTCGGGATCATGAAGGGCACGTCGCACTTGACTGCGTTTTAAACCAAGACTTTTGCTGCAGTACGACGAGACGTAGTTTGGAATGGGTACCTTGAAAGGCTTACTCAGGATCTGCTTGATCAAATTTTCGTGCTCCGAAGTAGACATAGATTGAGAAGCAGTTTTCTGCGTAAGTGGGATTTTTGTGCATTCCCGCCTTTTGCGTTTAGCCGAATTCAGCAAAGGACTTTTGAAGACGTGGTCCCCTGAGCCAGTCTGGCTCGGCGCAAGGCTGCGCCTCATTTTAAAAGATTACGATCACAACATAAAGGTCTAAAGTTTATTTACAATTCAAAAATCTTCGGCACAAAATGGACCAAACAAACAAAACCACTCACTGACATTGAATTGACAGCTAATTTTGACAATTTTGACACGTCGAAACAGTGTTGTTCCTGACAAATTTAGGGTTGCCGTATTCTAATTCTAAAATTGCCGGATTTTTAAGGAAAACTAAGAAAATTGCCGTATTGCATAAAATGTTTATTTGAAAGGTTTAAATTTAAAAAAATACAAGTGATGTATTTAGTACTATGCGTATACTACTTTTAAACTAACTTATTTTATTCTTCATTTTTTAAGGTTATGAATAATTTAGTCCAAGAACCTACCCGAATAAAAGTGAAGAATCTACCAAAATGAGGAAATAACGATTTTAGACATTAAAATCTCGGAGATAAGGTTGCATTTTTGGCGTTCCTTTTCGTGGCGCTTCTACTTCATCTATGGTTTACAAGTTTTTGCGTTCCATTAGACGAAATATTTATTTTTTGTTTACTAAAACTCATGAAAAACTCATAAAACTGTACTTTACTCAATTGCCGTATATTTTGATACGGTAATCAAAGTGCTGCCGTATACCGTATTTCTGGTGCCTAAGATGCCTAAATGCCGTATATTACGGCAATTGCCGTATCAAGAACAACACTGCGTCGAAACTTGCTTTGTTTACCGGTATTCCGTCCGTAATCCGTATCAAAAGAACCGTTTGACGATACGATACTATACGATTAGTAAAAGTATTGTAGTTAGTAATCTGTGGTAACCGGTTTTAAAATTTTAAAAAATAAGTTGACAGATTTCGCTTTTGCTACCAGTGTTGCCAGAAGGTTACTTTTGTAACCTTTTTGGTTACTTTTGAACTGCTGTGGTTACTTTTAGGTTACACTAATGAAAAGGTTACTTTTAGGTGATTTTTGAGAAATTGTAGAAATAACTTTACAGGTTATTCAGTATATTAGTGACAGTATAAAAATTATGTCATAAAGTGTTCATGAAGAAGGAACAAGATGAACTTGTTCCACTAACAACGATCACGGTCACGTTTGTAGGAACCATACTTCCTCAATATATTTATTTAGACAATTGGCGTTATAAAGTTTTCAAATACGTGCCTCCTCNGTTGTTCATGGATGGAAAATGAAACATTTCATGGATTTGCGTTTCGCTATCGAAAAACAAAACATTCGCTAGAACTCTTTTTTTTAACAAATAAATCAAATTCATGTTTAAATGCAGTTTATGACATATAGTCCAATCAACGAGGCGTTTGTAACCCGAATAATTTGTCCGTCAATGAAACTTGGTAATCCAATAGATTTTCCTTTACTATGTTATAGTTCTTATTTTTACGTAATTACGTCGTGTGAATAATTGCTCCGTCCATTTTTATACATCTATTGGCCATTTGATAATATATTAAAACAGATTTATCAATAATCCAACAAATTTTCGAACGTTAACTATACTTTTAATGATATAATGCACGCGGGCAATGTAGTTCGCGGGCTAAAGTCAGCGATACGCTCTTATTACTACTCCCGTAAGGTTGACATTTCAAGTAACAGAAGGTAGACGCGTATCCATAGCGAGTTTTTCACCATACGCCTTAATTTTAAGTAAGTATTTGGTTTAATTATGTACTAACATAGCGATTGTAGTAGGTACCTAGATAATCGACATACCTAAATATTAAACAAGCTTATTTCACGTAATTACTTAAATTCTATTTACACTTATTTACCTCTCTTAAAAATAACACTGGGTGATTAAATTTTATCAAAATTACAAACTAAACATGCATTGTCCTTTTGACAATGCATGTTTAGTCTGTAATACTTATACTTTTGACATAAAAACATAAAGTTATTATTCCTTCCTTCCAAAAACGGTTCTGTTTGACGTGACGGTGACGGCATCACGCATCTCTTTTTATTACACCAATTTGCTGCTAGTGACATCTCGCTCGCTCAGTCATTTGTTGCTCTATTCTAGCTAGGTAGGTGTAATAAAAAACCTAAACTTTATGCATGCATAAATACAATGAAATAAAAACTTATCTTAACAAAACACACGTCATAGGTATTCAAAAACCATTTTATAGCCGATATTCAATGAATTTAGTTTCGTATCGCTGAGTATTGCAATTTGAGGGTTCGATTGCTATAATTATTTGCATGTAACATTTTTGGAACTTTACATACTGTTCACGACGACTACGAATTCTTCCCGCAGAACCCTAATAAACATAAAGAAACCGCAGCAAATACATATACGCACTTATTATAGCTATCTGGGGGCACGGCAGTGCCCCCACCAAGTCGAGCAAAAAAGCGGCACGGCCGTACCATCCTTTTCTCGAAGCAATTCAGGCCATTTTCGACCGCCTGTAACTTCGTTGTGGATAAAACTAGAAGGCTGAATTTTCATTAGCTATGCAGGCATTGTAAAGACACGGTATATTTAAAATTTCATTCAATTTGAACCAGTAGTTTAAGAATTATAACGGGTCAAAGTTACTTAATTTTGTCACTCACTGACTCACTAATAAGAGTGTATCGCTGACTTTAGTCCGCGAACTACATTGCCCGCGTGCATTATATCATTAAAAGTATAGTTAACGTTCGAAAATTTGTTGGATTATTGATAAATCTGTTTTAATATATTATCAAATGGCCAATAGATGTATTAAAATTGACGGAGCAATTATTCACACGACGTAATTACGTAAAAATAAGAACTATAATATAGTAAAGGAAAATCTATTGGATTACTGTGAAAAGCTATGTATTTGAACATATAAAAGCGTATTAAAAAATAAAAATAGGCAGAGCAATTTTTCAGTAGAAGTTATAGTGCAAAATGTTAAAAGTTAAATTTCAGGTATCTCTGAAATCGAAAAAGTGTTGGATTCTTTTACATACATATTCTAAGTAGTACATAGGTACGTATACAGAAAGAATTTCAGGCTGAGAATTTTTACACAGAGAGTTATTAACGATTTTCATGTTTAGGTCAAAAAACATAACTTCCCAAAAAAAATATTGTTGGATTTTTGCATATCTCTGATCTATATTACCTACTTTCACCATGTGCCAAGTTTCATTGACGGACGAATTATTCGGATGTCTCCATACAACGAATCTCCTCGTTGATTGGACTAATAATTTTTAAATTGTCGCTATTAATATTTTTTACTGAATAACCTGTAAAAGTTAATTCTACAATTTCTGAAAAATCACCTAAAAGTAACCTTTTCATTAGTGTAACCTAAAAGTAACCATAGCAGTTCAAAAGTAACCTAAAAGGTTACAAAAGTAACCTTCTGGCAACACTGGCTAATTTTGACAATTTTGACATGTCGAAACTTGCTTTGTTTACCGGTATTCCGTCCGTATCAAAAGTACCGTTTGACGATACGATACCATACGATACTATACGATTAGTAAAAGTATTGTGGTTAGTAATCTGTGGCAACCGGTTTTAAAAAATAAGTTGACAGATTTTGCTTTTGCTACATTTTTCTTGTGTTTCTTTTTTGGATCCATCGTGGCTGGCTGTAAAGTTTTTAACGTTTACTCATGCTAGCGTCGCAATTTATTTACATTTTCAAGTGCTTTGTATGATTATTGATCAAAATGAGTGCGTGGCCGGAGGTATCGACAGCAAAGTCGGAAAACAGACATGAAATCAAATTGGCGGGCTCCAACGTCTCCAAACGGATTTCTGAAGGTGGTTTGGACAAGAATTTGTTTCAATTGACGAGCTTGAACCTGCTGAACATCAGTGATACGTGCTTGTCATCGATTCCTGATGAAATAAAGCTGCTTTCAAACTTGCAGTCATTACTTTTATTCGGAAACCAGTTAGCGGTTTTCAATGAAAACATAACCTCGCTGTCGAAATTAAAAGTGCTAGATTTGTCAAGAAACCAGATTACGAGCATTCCTGAGTCGTTGAATAAGATGAAAGAGTTGACAAGTATAAATTTTAGTTCGAATCATATCGATAGTATGCCTAAATTAGGGGATTTTCCCAATTTGATTATGGTGGACATATCCAACAACAAACTGACTGCTTTCTTGGATATAGAAAACGCTAACTTGCCCCACCTCACGGATTTGAAGCTCAAAAGCAATGCTATTGAGAGTCTGCCAAGCTATGTGGCTCGTAATCTGCCATCTCTGAAGAATTTTGATATCGGAGAAAACCAACTCAAGGTTATTCCTGGAGAAGTAGCTACCATGTCTAAATTGAAAGGTAAAATGAATTTGAAATCAATTTATTTATAACCTAACACATGTATTGAAAGATTTGTATTTACATAGCTTTTTGATCTTGATACTGTAATTGTTGTGCAATATACATGACTTTATTGATTTCATAATATTGTATGTGTTTGCATCTTCTAATGTGAATGGTATAAACATGTGATTATACCATACTTGGCACTTGCTTTCATATTATTTGAATGCCAATTTTTTTTCCAATTGGATTCTAATGAGAATTTGTTACGTTTTCAGAACTAAATCTAAAAGGAAACAAGCTATCCGACAAAAGACTGATGAAACTAGTCGACCAGTGCCGCACCAAGCAAATTCTGGACTACATCCGCGACCACTGCCCCAAACTGGACCAATCCCAACCAGCACAGGGCAAGGGCAAAGGCAAGAAAGCCAAAAAGCAGGACGAACCTCCACCGGACGATAACGTCTGCGATCTATGCCATTCGATGAAAATCTTACACGTTGAAGACGACACTCTCAAAGTTAAGATTGTTGAATCTGAAGTTAGCGGTGTCCGTCCATATATTGTGTGCTGTATCGTTAACGATTTGCACTTCACGGAGGCATCGTTTAAGAAGTTCATTCAAATGCAAACGAAGCTTCATGACACAATCTGTGATAAGAGAAATGTGGCCACCATTGCTACTCATGACCTGAACAAAATTGCTCCAGGTATGTTACTTTACCACAAAGTGTACAGTATTATTTTAGACAATTAAAAAAAGTCTCCCTTTTGTAGTATTAAACTTACGTTATTTAATTTCAAAATTATTTAATTTCACTTTTAGATTACAACTGCATTGTTGCATTGACAAAATCTTTTAGCATACACTATATGTACAAAAAAATACTTTACATATTGACCCCTTTACATAAGTTACAATGTATTGAATACTTGTTTAAAGTGACATTTACTATGGATAACTATGTCATTTTTAACCATTGTTCCAAACCTGTGTAACTGTAAGGGGGTTACAAATGAGACAAATACTTAATTGTCCACAGGAGACCTACTGTACACTGCCAAAGCTCCCTCCGCGTTATCCCTGACTCCGCTGTCCCGACTGAAGCCCTACACCGGAGAGCAGCTGTTCCAGCAGCTTACGGCTGAGGCCGATGCCCTGAGGAAGGAGAAGAAGAGAAATGTGTACTCTGGGATCCACAAGTAAGCTATTATTAAGCTTTTAAAGTCCAGTCGCCGAGCAGATAGAATTTCGTCCAATGACCCCAAGCTACCCATCCTTATCGCTCGCGCGTAATTATATTGCTGTCGCGACGGGCGGCCGCAGTGAATGTGCGAGCGCGACAGCAATAAAAATACGCGCGAGCGACAAGGATGGGTAGCTTGGGGTCATTGGACGAAATTCTATCTGCTCGGCGACCTGACTTTAGTTATAGTATTTCAGTTCCATGTATGCGTGTTTGTCTTGTTGGTTGTGCTAATAAATAAAATAATAAATGTCTTCACAGAAGTAAGTGTTGAATACTTCTTTAGTTATCTGTCTACTTTGTTTATGAAGGCAAAGTACTTATTTTCGATTTATTTGTTGTTTTTTTTAAAATAGGTATTTGTATGTTTTTATAAGTTGACCCATTATTTGGACGAATTATAAAAGCATGTTAGATATTTTAGTTGTAATCACAATTCTCAAGTAGCATGGTGCTAACTTTTATCTGCTATCGTAAATATATGTTCGAATTCGTCGAATCATTGCTTTGTGTACGTTACGTTATCCCTCAGCAATTTAGCTTTCAAGATAGCCGAGTGTCATCTGTGTAATGTTTATTGTTCAGGTACTTGTACCTCCTGGAAGGCAAGCCCAAGTACCCCTGTCTGGAGGATGCAAGCGGCCGCGTCATCAGCTTCCCGCCGATCACCAACTCTGAAGTTACCAAGGTAAAATGAAAGTTAACAATTTGAAACTTCTTCTTTTCGTGTCGACTACAAACCTACACAGTGTCAGCCCAAAACTCCGCCACAAGAGTGGCGTTGTCAGTAGCGCTCATCAAATCCTCCTGAGTGCAGTTGCTTGGGCACTCAGGGCACGAAATTACGGCACGGCATTATTTGAAACTAATATATTTTTTTTATGCACAAGGCAGGTATTTGACCACAATCGCACCTGATGTTAAATATTGTATTACTTAGGCTTACTCAGCCTCGAACTTAGCGGGCAGCGGGGCGGGAGCGGCGGCGGCGCTGGAGCGGGGCGGGCAACGCAGACCCGTTCTCGAAACAAGCGGGCAGCTCGCGCGGCGCTTTAGCGGCGAAGTGTTGTGTTCAGGGTTGTGTTGTCGAGATATTTGTTTTTATTCGCAAACGAAATGTCTGAACAACGGCGACAATTTTATTTCGATTCAAATTTATTCCTAAGGCCTCAGCCTCGAACTTAGCGGGCAGCGGGGCGGGAGCGGCGGCGGCGCGACAGCGGCAGGATCTTATGCGTGAAATCAAATAGACCGGTTCTCGAAAACAGCGGCGCGGCAGCGGCGCCGGAGCGGGCAACGAGCGGGCAGCGAGCGGGCAGCTCGCGCGGCGCTTTAGCGGCGAAGTGTTGTGTTCGGGGTTGTGTTGTCGAGATATTTGTTTTTATTCGCAAACGAAATGTCTGAACAACGGCGACAATTTTATTTCGATTCAAATTTATTCCTAACGCTCGATTTATTGTGGGCAAAAGAAGGAGTGCGCTGCCCGCTCGTTGCCCGCTCCCTTGCCGCTGCCCGCTCGTTGCCCGCTGCCGCCCCGCTGCCGCGCCGCTGTTTTCGAGAACCGGTCTATTTGATTTTACGCATAAGATCCTACCGCTCCCGCGCCGCCGCCGCCGCCGCCCCGCTGCCCGCTAAGATCGAGACTGAGGCCTTAAAGCGACGGTTCGCGCCGCGACAATCACAAACATGCGAACGAAACGGGAGACCACAACCGCTGGACTAAGCTCTGCTCTGTTGGACATAGGCCTCTCTCAAGGATTTCCATAACGGCCGGTCCTGCGGTGCACGCATTCAGGTTCTTCCAGCGACCTTCACCAGATCGTCTGTCCACCTAAGTGGGTGCCTGTACACACTACGTCTTTCAGCCTGTGGTCGCCAGTTCGCCACTCGAGAAGTTATGCCCCAACGGCTATCATCTCTACGAGTTATGTGCCCGAAATGTGAGCTAAAATATGTATTTATTGTTAACCCACAGATGTCGCACGAAAGCAAGGCCATGCTTGTAGAAGTGACAGCACATGGCTCGCTGGGCGCGTGCCGCAGCGTCCTCAACAAGTTTCTACAAGAAGCTTTGCTGCTGGGGATAGGAGACAGCCAGGAGTCCGGCTACCACACGCTCACTGTGCAGCAGGTGAGGCGACCTTAGCGCAGCATTCTCCGCCAGCTAGCGAGGCTATGCTGGTAGCAGTGACAGCACACGGCTCGCTGGACAGTGGACAGCCAGGAGTCCGGCTACCACACGCTCACTGTGCAGCAGGTGAGGCGACCTTAGCGCAGCATTCTCCGCCAGCTAGCGAGGCCATGCTGGTAGCAGTGACAGCACACGGCTCGCTGGACAGCCAGTAGTCCGGCTATCACACGCTCACTGTGCAGCAGGTGAGGTAACCTTAGCGCAGCATTCTCCGNTGAATTTTAAAAAATGGTCACGTTTGTTATTTCCATTCCTGTCTCTATTAATGCTTCATTCGAGCGCGTATTCACCGTGATGGAGCAACTATGGAGCAAGCCCCCCCCCCCCACAATTCTCCCGGGTTGGTCCTTTCAAGAGTTGGCAACCCTACTTCTAACCAATGTGATTATGCCATACTTGGCACTTGCCTTCATATAAATGAATTGCATTTTTTTCCAATTGGATTCTAATGAGAATTTGATACGTTTTCAGAACTAAATCTAAAAGGAAACAAGCTATCCGACAAAAGACTGATGAAACTAGTCGACCAATGCCGCACCAAGCAAGTCCTGGATTACATCCGCGACCATTGCCCCAAACTGGACCAATCTCAGCCAGCACAGGGCAAAGGCAAAGGCAAGAAAGCCAAAAAGCAGGACGAACCTCCACCGGACGACAACGTCTGCGATCTATGCCATTCGATGAAAATCTTACACGTTGAAGACGACACTCTCAAAGTGAAGATTGTAGAATCCGAAGTTAGCGGTGTCCGTCCATATATTGTGTGCTGTATTGTTAACGATTTACACTTCACGGAGGCATCGTTTAAGAAGTTCATTCAAATGCAAACGAAGCTTCATGACACTATCTGTGATAAGAGAAACGTGGCTACCATTGCTACTCATGACCTGAATAAAATTGCTCCAGGTATGTTACTTTACCACAAAGTGTACAGTATTATTTTAGACAATTAAAAAAAAGTCTCCCTTTTGTAGATACAAGTTACTTGATTTCTATGCGGGTAATTCAAAATTAAACTCACATTATTTAATTTCAAAATTATTTAATTTCACTTTTAGATTACAACTGCATTGTTGCATTGTTCACAACAATCGACAAAATATTTTAACATACACCATAAGTACAAAAAAATACTTTACATATTGACTCCTTTACATAAAAATTGCAATGTATTGAATTCTTGTTTAAAGTGACATTTACTATGGATAACTACACTGGTCATCACAAAAATCGGCCCACCTACGTTTTACAGGAAAACTCGTTTCTACTGACACAATCATGGTGCTCCAACAACATTGGTGTTATTTGAAAGCCCAATAAATAATTATCCTTAAAGAAAAACACATTTAATTTCCTAATAAACGATTAACATATACAATAAATGTGACTTGAAAAACTTGAAAAAAGACCTCACTTTGGGCTCACCTCTGGGATCAATTAGACCAATTTTTATGGTTATAAAACCAAATAATGGTCTCACATGTCCTCTTTAACAGATGGATAGCGATTAATCCCAACTTAACAGTTTTATAGTCATAAAAGTTGGCTCAAGCGTAACTACCTATTTTTTGAAGAAGTGACTCTGGATTCTTCTACAGACACATTTTTGGGGTAAAAACCTTTCCTTTAATGAAATGAAGTTTAGAGCTAGGCTTTTAAATGGTAATATAGTATAGTAATATTGGTGGGAAGTGGGGATGCATACGTTTAAAAGTGCTTGTCGCGGGTGGGTCGATTTTTATGATGACCAGTGTATGTCATTTTTAACCATTGTTCCAACCTGTGTAACTGTAAGGGAGTTAGAAATGAGACAAACACTTTAATGTCTACAGGAGATCTACTGTACACTGCCAAAGCACCCTCCGCTTTATCCCTGACTCCGCTGTCTCGGCTGAAGCCCTACACCGGAGAGCAGCTGTTCCAGCAGCTTACGGCTGAGGCCGACGCCCTGAGGAAGGAGAAGAAGAGAAATGTGTACTCTGGGATCCACAAGTAAGTATGATTAAAACAAAAATAATATAGGTTGAATATAAAATATTGTGTAGGCATTGATAGTTAACTTGTGAAGGCAACATAAAAAGTTATTTATTGTCTGCAAGTAGGCTTTTAAAAAGAGTCTTTCCTTTTTTTTTCTATATGCCTTGTTTTTTTGGATAATGATGGTGTACTTTTATCTGCTGTTGTCTGTAAATGGGCGCTTCAGCTTCAGTCTTCTTCTCAGCACTTGCCAAATGTTTGTCTTGAAGCACTGATAGGGCAAAAAAAGAATGAGACATGTATCCTTAAGAGCATTTGATGATTTGTAAGTACTAATTTAATTAGTCTACACAAATAAAGATAATTTTGATTTTACAATCTGCAATTCGCAGCACTGTGTGAGTCGACCCTTATCTAGCGGCGTCTAGTCGCCGCGATCGTCGCTCAGTGTGCGCTGTCGCTTAGTTGGCAATTTAGCTTTCAAAATGGCGGAGTGTAATGTAATATATTTATTGTTCAGGTACTTGTACCTCCTGGAAGGCAAGCCCAAATACCCCTGTCTGGAGGATGCAAGCGGCCGAGTCATCAGCTTCCCGCCGATCACCAACTCTGAAGTTACCAAGGTAAAATGAAAATTAACAATTTGAAACTTCTTCTTTTCGTGTCGACTACAAACCTACACAGTGTCAGCCCAAAACTCCGCCACAAGAGTGGCGTTGTCAGTAGCACTCATCAATTCCTCCTGAGTGCAGTTGCTAGGGCACTCAGGGCACGACATCATTTGAAACTAATAAAAATATTGTATTGCTTAAAGCGACGGTTCGCGCCGCGATAATAACCAACATGCGAACGAAACGGAAGACCACAACCGCTGGACTAAGCTCTGTACTGCTGGAAAAAGTCCTCACCCAAGGATTTCTATAACGACCGGTCCTGCGCCCGCATTCAGTTTCTTCCAGCGACCTTCACCAGATCGTCGGTCCACCTAGTGGGGGGCCTACCCACGCTACGTCTTTCAGCCTGTGGTCGCCAGTTCGCCACTCGAGAAGTTATCTGCCCCAACGGCTATCATCTCTACGAGTTATGTGCCTGAAATGTGAGCTAAAATATGTATTGATTGTTAACCAACAGATGTCGCACGAAAGCAAGGCCATGCTTGTAGAAGTGACAGCACATGGCTCGCTGGGCGCGTGCCGCAGCGTCCTCAACAAGTTTCTACAAGAAGCTTTGCTGCTGGGGATCGGAGACAGCCAGGAGTCCGGCTACCACACGCTCACTGTACAGCAGGTGAGGCAACCTTAGCGCAGCATTCTCCGCCGCTGGCTATGCTGGTAGCAGTGACAGACAGCACACGGCTCGCTGGACAGCCAGGAGTCCGGCTACCACACGCTCACTGTGCAGCAGGTGAGAGGCGACCTTAGCGCAGCATCCTCCGCCAGCTAGCAAGGTCATGGAACCTTAGCGCAGCATCCTCCGCCAGCTAGCTAGGCCATGCTGGTAGCAGTGACAGACAGCACACGGCTCGCTGGACAGCCAGGAGTCCGGCTACCACACGCTCACTGTACAGCAGGTGAGGCAACCTTAGCGCAGCATTCTCCGCCAGCTAGCGAGGCTATGCTGGTAGAAGTGACAGCTCATGGCTCGCTAGGCGCGTGCCGCAGCGTCCTCAACAAGTTTCTACAAGAAGCTTTGCTGCTGGGGATAGGAGACAGCCAGGAGTCCGGCTACCACACGCTCACTGTGCAGCAGGTGAGAGGCAACCTTAGCGCAGCATTCTCCGCCAGCTACCAAGGCCATATTAGTAGCAGTGACAGCACGCAGCGTCCTCGACAAGTTCCTGCAAGAAGCCCTGCTGCTGGGGATAGGAGACAGCCAGGAGTCCGGCTACCACACGCTCACTGTACAGCAGGTGAGGCGACCTTAGCGCAGCATTCTCCGCCAGCTACCGAGGCCATGCTGGTAGCAGTGACAGACAGCACACTAATTACTCCAGTGTAATGTGCGCACTGCCATAAATGCTCGACTAAGCTATCGGCCGATAAAAAATCTGTGGTCTGCGCCTAGACTTGCGCAGACCAGACTAGCAGACACTAGTCTGACTAGCGCAGACACCAAACCGGTGTAGTGTGCGCACTTCCAAACATGTTCATGTTGCAGTCAAAACTCTAATCGATAAACTGATGCCCTTGGTCAATATCACTTTTGACTGTTTTTTCCAGACAAAAGTGGTTTTGACTGATTTTTGCAGTCAAAAGTGGTTTTGATTGACCGATTATGAGTTTTGACTGTAACATTCACACTGATTAACAGCCCGACCCAACTATCGGCCGACTAAAAGTCGGTGGTATGCGGGGTATCTTAGGTGGCCAGGGCAACTATAAAGGCCGCTCGGTAGAAACTAAAGTTAAGCTTTGGATTGATTTTCCTATGGAAAACTTACTGTGAGCATAGAAGCTCTGATAATCCTGATGGTGTTCTCTCGGTCGATTTGGAGGTATCAAAGTGATTATGTATGAAATAAGGGAAAAAATTCTGGATATCTAAAAACTTTACCAACATAATTTGATCTTTCCTCCAATAAAATAAGACTCAAAAACCCATGCAAATGTTTAAAACGATTCTCTCTTACAGGTCAAGATAGTGGACCTAGAAGGCAACCTGAAGAGCGTCTACCCCTCCCGAACCGACTGCGGTTTCGAGGACTCCACCGACGTGAAGGTCTACCGGCTGCCAAAGAAGTAATCATTACCATTACCTACCATTACTTTAGTAGTCTCTTGCGACGTGATCTTGTTTAAAAAAACGACCAAGCACCAGCGATGACATGAAATAAGTCAGCTCCCTGGACAAAGTAACATTCGTGACAGCAGACTTACTCTAACACAAACATTACTTGAATTTTTCACAGTGCACGTGGACGCACAGGGTCCCAAAACCTATTCATAGACAATACTCCAGTGGCCGAGTGACACACTATTCAACGCTTTCGACTTTCCATAGCGTTACTGCTTCACTTAAGCAAGCATTGTATGTGAAATTGTGAATACGGGTGTGAAATGCTATATTTACGTAGTTCCGTCTATCTGTCACCGTCGCTCATGTTGGTATTTCGCTATGCGTGAGAAGGATGACGACATTCGAAACATTGGATAACGTTTTTCGGATTGACCCTGCTGATTCCACAGATTTATTAAGAGTTATCGATGAATACTTAACAGATGGTATTACTGGCGACTGGCTAACTATTCTACAGTGGCCCCATCCTGGTGGATGCAAATCGTCGCTTAAGTTTTATCACCGCGTAAGTAATTTTTTGGCGGTTTTGGCGTGTTGATGCCATTCGCTAGAGAATCGAAAGACGCGTCGTTTCGTCCAATTCTGAATAGTTGCTAAAAATGACTTACGTGGTGATAGAACTTAAACGGCGAAATGCGATAGTACTACGCTTCAACGCTCACCAGTAGTTGGCGCCACTGTCTTAGCCACTTGCGATTGACAGGACTTTACAGTGGCGCCAACTGGTGAGGGAAATAGTAATCATGAGTCTTACTTTGTCTAGGTAGCAGTAAGGCCAACTAACTGCCTCAACTAAGTATTTAAAGTTATTCTGAAATGGATTCTGTGTACTAACAATTTGGGGCTGGAAAAATAAGTTCGCGAAATTGTATACGCTGACAAAATTCGTATGGTAAACTCGGAACCTACGCGGTTCAGAGATTAAAAGAAATCATTTATGTATAAATTAATAACCATTCGTTTGATACTCTGGAGTAAAACTTCATTACTATTGTATTCAATGTTTAGCTAGTGTATAAAATTTCGGGCCATTGGTAACGCCCCAGTAAAGGAATATCCATATAGCCATGTAGCGTTGGACGAACTATGAAGTGGCTATTTGAAAATCATCTTTACTTTATAAGTAGCGCAAACGCCCCACGCACGCTGCCAGTCAATGTGAATACACCTTAATACCAGTGTAAAATATGTCCTTTAACGTTGCCAAAACCGGCCCCGTCTTGTGAATTTCATTAAAAATATCAACTTTTTATAAAACTCGTTAACATAATGCCTTATTTATACGTACTTTCATATCGGTTGCACATGACGTTTGAGTATTAGTTTATTACTTTCTAGTATATTTATAATGTTCTGGAAAATAAAGAAATCTTCAAATGATACAGGATGTAATGCCAAAAAATGAATCAACAAATCACAGTTTAAGTTTGGGAAAGTCTTTTTTATTTAACTTTAAACCTTATGGCGCAAGTACACTGCGGAAAATTACCGAGACGAAGCGCTATATCGCACACCAAAGTATGGGCGACGCACAGGTGGGGCAAGGAGAAATTAACCGAGATGGTGTTCACACTATTATGTTTCGGCCAATTTCACGCATAGTGTAACTGCGCCATTTCTATCTTGGCCAAGCCATTTAGTTCAGAAGTGACATTCCGATCTTTATTCAATAAAGGAATTCAGGAATTACTTTTAAAACTTACTTTATATTGTCTTTTGTGTGCCTTAAATTCTACTTAGAATAAAACACTTCAAATTGGTTGCAAATTAACACGTTCGCGGTAGTTTGTAAATTATTTTGTAAGAAAATAATAAACATTCAATAACTAGTATTAACATAGTTTTCGATGATACAATTTTTTTTGCGCAAATTTTCACAATCGGGATGATGCTTCGGTAATGAAATATAAATTCTATTTAGCCCTCCTGGCGACAGTTAATTAAAAATATGGGACACTTTTACCATCTGTCTGACGGACAAACGATTTAAATTTTGTCATCTAGCCTAGGGTTTCCCAATTTTTTTTTGCCAAGGAACCCTAATTGATTATACTTTTCCTAGCGGAACCCCCGTACTACTCCGCCCGCACGCTCTGCCCCTCCCTTGTGCGTAAACAAGTCGGTGCGAGCGAACAACGTCGGTCACGAAACGTGGGCAGGCCTGGCTCACTCCGCGCGGTACATCCGATAATTACCTACAGCGAAGCGCCCCGCCGGCGGGTATTATATCAGTCGAGTGTCACGCGCGCGCTCGTCAAGACGCTGGCGTGCGTTGTAGTACGTACCTAATTCTATGATCGAAGTATTTAAAAATGGACATAAAGAGAAAGAAATATTGTGCGGCGTTCGGGNTAGCCCTCATTTCTCACAGTGCACGTGGACGCACATGGTTCCAAAAACCTATTCATAGACTTGAGTGGCCGAGTGACACACACGAACCAATCACGGAGTTCTTTCAACGCTGTGCGTTAGAACTCCCATAGCGTTGCTGCTTCACTTAAGCAAGCATTGTATGAAAAGTGAAATTGTGAATACGGGTGTGAAATGCTATATTTACGTAGTTCCGTCTATCTGTCATCGTCGCTCATGTTGGTATTTCGCTTTACGTGAGAGGGATGGCGACATTCGAAACTTTGGATAACGTTTTTCGGATTGACCCTGCTGATTCCACAGATTTTGAATACTTAACAGGTGGTATTACTGCGGACTGGTTAACTTTATTCTACAGTAGCGCCATCCTGGTGGATGCAAATCGTCGCTTAAGTTTTATCACCACGTAAGTAATTTTTTGGCGGTTTTGGCATGTTGATGCCATTCGCTAGAGAATCGAAAGACGCGTCGTTTCGTCCAATCTCCTGAAAAGTTGCTAAAAATGACTTAGGTGGTGATAGAACATAAACGACGAAATGCGATAATCCTATCGCTACAACGCTCACCAGTAGTTGGCGCCACTGTCTTAGCCACTAGCGATTGACAGGACTTTACAGTGGCGCCAACTAGTTAGGGAAATGTTTGTCATGAGTCTTACTTTGTCTAGGTAGCAGTAAGGCCAACTAACTGCCTCAACTCAGTATTTAAAGGTATGCTGAAATGGATTGCGTGTACTAACAATTTGGCTCTGGAAAAATAAGTTCGCAAAATTGTACATGCTGACAAGATTCGTATGGTAAACTCGGAATCTATGCGGTTCAGAGATTAAAAGAAATCATTTTTGTATAATAACCATTTGTTTGATACTCTGGAGTAAAACTTCATTACTTGTATTCAATGTTTAGCTAGTGTATAAAATTTCGGGCCTTTGGTAACGCCCCAGTAAAAGTATATCTGTTACAGGAAATGTAT
The DNA here is from genome assembly GCF_004193835.3 of Ostrinia furnacalis. NCBI lineage: Eukaryota > Metazoa > Arthropoda > Insecta > Lepidoptera > Crambidae > Ostrinia > Ostrinia furnacalis. The sequence goes on along the minus strand of NW_021137266.1, from coordinate 179,392 downwards.
GAAATCCGTCATTGTATGCAATTCCTAGGAATTGTGTATAATTCCTAAAATCACCCGGAAATGTGTGATGTAAATTATATTTATTTATTTATTTATTTATTTATATTAGGAAGACCAGGGTTTACATAATTGATTATTTTACAGTTAATAACTCTTGATAACCACTTATAGGTCCCCACAGATAGAATTGTGGTGAATATTTAAAGAAATTATAAAAACAGATAAAATTTATACGATACACGATACACCTAATATTGGACACATTTCCTAGGAAATTCACACATTTCCTAAACAGCAATCGGAAATGTAATATTATAAGATTTCAATGATACGCGTGGACATGCGGTGCGAGGGGAGGGTATTGCATCATCTGATAACGCGGGGTCTCTATCGAATCGCCAAATTTTTTGTACGTCTAATTGTCTATGGCACACAAATTTTAAGGCAAAAATTTTTTTACACAAAATTATTTTTATTACCGAAACTTTTTTTTTTCCGAAACTTAAATAGCGCTCGGCGGCCGCTACCGCGGCAGCTGTGTATGTGTAAGGTCGCAAGTCTAACCTAACCTAACCGAGACTTTGTTATCCAGCTACAGGAGTACTAAAACCTTCATTCCAATAATTATGTAGTTTAATAAATGAAATTTTAGGCGTACCGAGGGGCATCCGATCACGCGACCGCGCTTAGTTCAGTGCCGCTTAGTTTTATACATTTCCTAATACAATATTGGAATTCTATAAAATTCCTAGGAAAAGTATACATTTCCTAGGATATGTGCGTATTAAAAAATCTGTGAAGCAATATTTTATACATTTCCTAAATGGCTTTGGAATTGTATACATTTCCTAGGAATAGTATACAATTCCTAGAATTCATACATTTCCTGTAACATATCCATATAGCCATGTAGCGTTGGGTTGGACGAACTTTGAAGTGGGTATTTGAAAATCATCTTTACTTTATAAGTAGCGCAAACGCCCCACGCTCGCTACCAGTTAATGTGAATACACCTTAATACCAGTGTAAAATATATCCTTTAACGTTGCCAAAACCGGGCCCGTCTTGTAAATTTGATTAAATATAACCACTTTTTTATAAAACTCGTAAACATAATGCCTTATTTATATATTTATACGTACATATCGGTTGCACATGACGTTTGAGTATTAGTTTATTTCTTTCTAGTATATTTATAATGTTCTGGAAAATAAAGAAATCTTCAAATGATAGGTACAGGATGTCATGCTAAAAAAATGAATCAACAAATCACAGTTTAAGTTTGGGAAAGTCTTTTTTTTTATTTAACTTTAAACCTTATGGCGCAAGTACACTGCGGAAAATTACCGAGACGAAGCGCTATATCGCATACCAAAGCACGGGTGTAACTGCGCCATTGGGTTCTATCTTGGCCAAGCCATTTAGTTCAGAAGTGACATTCCGACCTTTATTCAATAAAGGATTTTCAGGAATTACTTTTAAAACTTACTTTATATTGTCTTTTGTGTGCCTTAAATTATACTTAGAATAAACCACTTCAAATTCATTGCAAATTAACACGTTCGCGGTAGTTTGAAAATTATTTTGTAAGAAAATAACAAACATTCAATAACTAGTATTAACATAGTTTTCGCTGATACAATTTTCTTTGCGCAAATTTTCACAATCGTGTGATGCCTCGGTAATGGAATAGAAATTCTATTTAGCTCTCCTGACGACAGTTAATTATAAATATGGGATACTTACCATCTGTCTGACGGACAAAAGATTTAATCTTTTTCCATCTAGCCTACCATCAGTCCCTTAATCGAACGTGTGCCATTTCTACCGCAGACGAATCATCATCATCATCATTTCAGCCACAGGACGTCCAGTACTTACATAGGCCTTACCCAATGATTTCCATAATGACCGGTTGGTAGCGGCCTGCATTCGGCGCTTTCCTGCTACCTTTATGAGGTCGTCGGTCCACCTGGTCGTTATCGCGAACGAATATTTCTAATAAAAATAAAAATCTTTGAGCTTAAAGCTCACAATCACCAGTGTACCAAAACGTATCGTGTATTTTGTAAGCTTTTTACTTTGAAATTGTAATCTGTGATGCAAGCACCATGATGTGACACATCAATAAAATTATCATTTTTATCTGTAAGAGGAAGTTTTTGTTGCTTGTTTTTGATTAAAGTATTTTGTGATACACAATTTCTTTTGTTTTATTCTATGTCCACTTTAGAATATAATGGTTTCGTATAAAATAAGTTTAAGTAAAAACTACGACTAATTTTAATATTACAAGGAAAAGGGACTGTAGAATATCAACTTTTACTTGTTTAAACATCTTGTTTTTTTTTACATAACAATGATATAATTACATACTCGTAATACAAATACTCGTAATGAACCTAGACTAAATATTTACTAATAAAAAATATGTCCCAAATCGCTGTCCAAACAACGCGACATGGTGCCCAGAATGCTGGCTGCAACTTCTTGTTAATTCTTGATAAAATTGTCTTTTATGATACCAATATTGCATTTCAATACATGAAATTGTGTAAAACAAATGATTTGATGTAATGTGTAAAGTAAATGCATATGAGAAAAATTTGGTAAACAAATTGATTGGACTAAAAACAACTTAACTGGCATGACTACCTAATGTTGGTAAGATACCCAAGAACTTAAGGGTATTACAGTTTATTACAATATTGTAAAATTAAATACTTACCTATGTTTTTTAATTTCACAACAAAATAAACCAAAACGACGTCTGTCGCGAACTGTTTTATCATCCACGATGAAAACAATGGTTACATTTTAATTGTATGATCTAATATTTAATATCTTATCGTGATATAGATTTATCAATGATTTTGGCTGGGATGCCGTCACCATTCATTAATTATTTGACTACTATGATTCCGCTTGATGGATTAATTTTTATCAATTATCAAATGGGAATAGCTAACCTCGCTTACTTATTTCACAACATTGCAGATTTTCAATGTAGTTACGGGACTATTCCCACCTCTCGTTTCCACCGCTGCAACTCCTGTGTTGCCAGGTTCTACAGCATAAAAACCCAAGGTTTCAATGTAGTTGTGAAATAAGGCCGTGTGTGAAAGTCAATGCTATGTATGTTGTGACCACAGTTTCACACCCTTTGGCCTATCTACACCATTCTATCCAAGTTACCAAGTCCAATAAATCCATGAAAATCCACTGCTGAACATAGGCCCCAATGACTTCCATAACTTAAGAATCCTTTGCAGTAGAATAATCCTATCATGATCCTATAGAAATAAATTAAATTCTGTCTTTCAATCTTTCCTTCATACGTTTTTTGTGGCTGAATTCTCAAATATTTTTGGAGACAGCAGAAAACGTGTTCAGATTTTCAACTGAATTTTGAAATCAGTAAATCATAAATAAAAATTTTGGCAACCTGTCCCTTATACCAACTACATCAATATTTTGGACGCGAATTTACCCCCAACTTTTGAGCAAAAGCACCACAAAAATATTAGTATCGGCGGCAATGAATGGGTTAAATATTTCGCCCTTTTCCTCAGACAACATTACAATAATTCCAAATCCCAAGTAATACTGAAGAGCCTCCCACCCCCCAAAAGTTGGAGTTCCTGTCTCTCCTGGCTCCTCCCCATCTCTTATCTAGGTAATTCCGAATCGATAACAAACACCTCGTTATAGAATACATCCTGGTGATTTCATTCATAGCTCAGCTGTTTAATAAACAATAACGATGAGATATTGATCTGTGTGTTTGATTACACCATTATTGTACGCTTTTTTTATCTTGATTTTTAATTAGTAAATTAGGGGCCCGCTGGAAATTGGAACGCCGACCGCAAGCAAAAATCAAAATTATCTTTATTTGTGTAGACTAATTAAATTAGTACTTACAAATTGTCAAATGTTTATAAGGAGCCTATACATGTCTCATTCTTTTTTTGCCCTACCAGCGCTTCGAGACAAATATTTGGCAAGTGCTGAGAAGAAGCGCCGCAACAAACTCAGTCATCACTGTCTGCCGGTTTATGTTTACATGATATCTTAAAGCACTGCTTCAATCATCGTGTGGCTGAACCCTGCCGGCCTAAACTACGATTGATCAAAATTGTTGTCTGTAAGCTATATATTTTGTATGTATAACTGAGTTTTTACAAGCGGTGGGCATTGGGTGCTTTAAAACGAAAAAAAATCTGATTGTAAACGACGTCATCATCATTTCATCTAAATACAGCACTCGACATCAAGACGAAAGCCCTACAATCTACGAGTCGTTCCTTTTAGCAGGTGAGCGACCATGTCTTCTGCCACTTCTGTTTGCTTCATGGTGCCGAGTGACTTTTTTGTATTGTAAGTACCTACCTAATTTAAATGAGATTCTCGATCTCAAATTTTTCAAAGTCAAAAGTCAAAATGTCTTAATTTGTATACGCTAATAAATAGTACTTACAAATCGTCAAATATTTTGCACTTAAAAGGAGCATCTACATGTCTCATAATCATTTTACCCTACCAGCGCTTCGAGACCAACATTTGACAAGTGCTGAGAAGAATCGCCGCAACAAACTCAGTCAGTCACCAGTTCACCACTGTCTGCCGGTTAAATAAATTCAAAGTATTGTAATAATAAATAATTTTAATTTCAGGGCACTTCGACACGTCCCAAATATTATTTCGGGCGAACACATCGACTGGTGCTGAGAAGGGTGGAAGATATTACATTTTATTTTAAACCATTTTTAAGCTCTATGTCCAGAACCCATCTACATTGGCGCCGTTATATTAACTACTTATTAATTGATAATATAATCCGTAATTGTAATCTTCACTATCACTGTATAGCTGTCTCCTTTCAATATATAAACCGTTTGGTTGTCCATTCATTACACCACTTGTCGCAAACACCATAATGGGGGGAACAACCACTTTAGTTTGCTTGCTCCTGGCTGTGACAGCGGTAAATATTACTTCTTAATACTATTTTAATTGTTGGTCCCTTTGTCCTACTTATAGTTTAAGTAGATATATTTATAATAGTGAAACTTGATCCTAAGTTTCACTAAAGTAACGAAACGTGACAGTAAAAAAATGTTATATTTCTCCTGAAGTAATCTAAAATAATGTATTTCAAAAATAGGAACTTAAAAAAGTTGGTTTTAAGTGATAGGAAAGTTGAATAGGTATTTTTTCATCCAAATCGTGACGTAAATTTATCAAATACCACGATACAAATGAAAATTTGAAATTGCACTTGAAACGTTGGGGAAGGTATTGAAAAGACATTATTATTTTGTGGCCAGAAAAGTATTTCCCTATAATTAATATTTAGCAATTCCCATTGAAATTACAACAGATGTGAAATGAACTAGGTAATTTAATTTAGTAGGACAAATTGAAAGTGCCGCAACTTTAAAAAATCTCCTTATCTAAATATTACAGCAATATTTCTTATGTATGAGATAATGTCATGATAATCTTAATAGGCACCTATTAATACTGATAAAGCACTAGCACTACTCGTTCTCAGCACTGGCCCGCATATTTGTGTCGAAATAGAGTAAAAGTGCATTTTAAAATAAATGTTTTTTTTATAATCATAATACATTTGAAATAAAAGAAAACTCACTGCTTTTCAAGTGTTTATTTTCCTGCTATTCTAAATCTAGACAACTCCAGTTAGTTCAGGGAAATTACCTGTTTAATCATAAAATATCGCACGAGTTACAGTTAACAAATCAGATAACAAGAAATAACAATCTATTGCTCGCAAGTAGTTTTATAAATATACTTGAGTATCTTTAATTTAAAGTGCATTGTAAAGAACCTTCATTTGAATTCCAGGTTTTGGCTGACGTGAGCATATTGTCCAAGATAGACAAAGGTAAGATTTTTTTTAAACCTATAAATAAATATTTTACACTACGCTTCTAGTCCCAAACTAAGCAAAGCTTGTACTATGGGCACTAGACAACGGATATAAACATACTTAAATACTTTTTTTTGTAAATACCTACATGTAACACCCAGACCCATAACAGAAATTAAAATTCATCATTTCAATTTCTGTCCGGCCGGGAATCGAACCCGGGACCTCTCGGCAACCACTACACCAAACGGCCGACACCTATAATATAATACCTAACATATTAAAGTTAGTCTAGCCCAATAGTGTCGGTGTCAATAAGGGCTATCGTTTTTATACTTAACAGTTGGCACCCCTGGCGATTGACAGGACCTTACTCTACAGTAGCGCCATCTTGATGAGTGCAAATGCGATAGTCGTCCTACCACTTTAGCGCTCACCAGTTGGTGCCACTGTCTTCGCTACTAGCAAGTGACAGGACCTTACTCTACAGTGGCGCTAACTGGTAAGCGATAACCCTCATTCCAGAGGAACGCGGGTTCGAACCCCGACGCCGCTGGACTATTATGGTGAACCCCNGTGAACCCTCGTAACACGTATATTTAAATTACCACGAGGAGCGGGAAAAATACATTCGATTCAATAATTTCTTGCAAAGTCACCAGTACTACGTCGAAATAATGTTATCTTGATGTGGCGTCGTTCGTACAATTTAATACATATTGCATGCTCAATATGAGCAATCCGTTGTAACGAATTTTATGCCCAAACAACGGCAAACTGTACACAGGAAAAGCAATAAATAAATTCTATTAGACGAACAAATGTCTATTGCCTGAGTAGTTGTTCTGCATATCTTCCCTTTATTACACAAACATAACTTTTTGACACATTTAGCACTTTCTGTTGACACACACACAAGCCACATACACCCAACACACACACCTAATACATACACCTAAAACACACACCTAACACACACAGCTAGCACACACACCTACAAATTTATGTAATCGTTGAAGTTTTGTATAAGTTTATATAATTTCAAAATAAAAATGCCAATGTTTATGGCGTCCAATGTGACGCTCTTTTAAAAAAGTGGCCTCCGCAGAATAACAGCGTCCTGTTCTGGGTCTACCTCAGAGCAGGACACAATGCTGAGCGGATGCCATTTTGGTCCACAAATGTGCAAGAATTGTAAACTGTATACTGTAATAATTTAATATGTTGGGCCAAATAAAATATTTTCTTTCTTTCTTCTTTCTTTCTTTCTATTCTATTCTTGCATAAAGGAACTGAAACGATACCTGTGTTTCAAAATCAAAATAATAATTTTGTATATTCCAGCACTTAACCACGTCGGGTCAAAATGGGACACCAAGGATAATGCTGCCAGGAATGTCACCGGGTCCTGGAATGCAACTAATACTCCAGAATGGAATGCGACTACCACAACCCCCGTGCCTACTTGGAATACTACAGTCTGGAATGTCACACAAACCCCAGTGTGGAATGTCACCAACACCCCAGTGTGGAATGTTACCAACACTCCAGTTTGGAATGTAACTGAATCCCCAGTATGGAACGTCACCAACACTCCAGTTTGGAATGTAACTGAAACCCCAGTATGGAACGTCACCAACACTCCAGTTTGGAATGTAACTGAATCCCAGGTATGGAACGTCACCAACACACCGGTATGGAATGTCACCACNCCGACTCCACGCCTGGCGCGTCAAAATGTGTCGCGCGAGCGCGAACGCGCTGCCCCCGTGTATACTCGTGCGCCATCGGGCTCCGACTAACGGTTAGTCGCGTTTTTCGATCTTGGGCACTATTGGGTGAAAGAGAGAGAAACACTCTATTTTTTCGTGTAAATTTGAAATTTGTACAATGTATACTTACGAAACTGTGATCTTTTAATGTTGCGTCCTACCGGAAGTACTTTAAGTCCTGCTGGCAGGACTCCGGGCGATCTATCATTAAAAAAGTTTGTTCTAAGTGATAGGAAAGTTAAATAGGTATTTTTTCATACAAATAGTGACGTAAATTTATCAATTACCACGATACAAATGAAAATTTGAAATTGCACTTGAAACGTTGGGGAAGGTATTGAAAAGCAGTGGCGGCGTAGCATGGGTTGGCACCCGGGGCGGTCACCCCCCCCCCCCCCCGTCATAACTCCTAAGGCACCCCCTGGTACCCCCAGGATTTTGGGGTTACCTACTGATTCGAAGATTGAAAGACAATCGCACCCCCCGTATCATGACATAGACCGCAGATTTGCCATGCNGTCTTAAATTATTTATATTGGCTGTTAATCGTACTAACTATTCTAATTTCGTCGTATCAATAAAATGCAGTTTCAGAAACGTATTCCGTCTATTCTTCCTCAAGTGACATTAATAATAAAAAAGCGAACATCGAAAGTTAATAGACAATAAAAAAACAAAGCGTAAAAAAGTGTACATATTTATAAAAAAGTGTCCATTCGTGGACATCCTCCCCTTTTTTAAAGGAAAACGATTTTTCGTATCTACCACCCAGTCGGAGCACCTTCCGTCAACAGCTCCTGCCCATCATATCAGTCTTGACTCTTCGCACGAGTTGATCCCAGGTGCCGCCCATAAATGGAGCCGAAGGGAGTATGAAGCGCCAGACGATTTTATTGATCGTATCGTAAGGGACTCGTAGTTGCCGATTAGCTCCAAGAAATGACGTGTCATCATCGGAGAGGATGGTGCTCGGTGTGCGATGAACCTCTGGAAAGACATAATAGCCGCATCCGCAGGGAGGCTTGCAACGATCTCAAGGTAGATGGCTCTCGACCATGCACTTGAACAATGCCCCCCACCGTTTCTCTTTCCTGCGACCGATTGCTACTTCAGTTGGTCCAAAATAATCGATGCTGGTGAGCCAATCTTTCCTCGATGACCCACCGTACCGCGTTTCGTATGCCGAGAATCCAAAACTTCTGCCGCAGTTCATTAATGACGCTCTCCGTGTCGCAATGGGCGAGTTTTTCATGACAATGAAGCACAAGAAGGCGTCCCAGTGGCTCTTTGCCCTCCAAAATTACTGGTAGCTGCGCCAAAGTCGACGATGTTCTCTCCGCGAGCCACAGCAGTCCATCCTTCAACACCGGGGATAGTGTGACAAGGCGGCTCTTTCGTGACACGGGTTGGTGGCGCATCAGACAGCATTTCCTCTTGAAAAACGTTCAGATGACTCCAGGAGCAAGGTGCCGTTCTGCACGACGTCCTCAGATATCAGCGGCAATGGGCAAGAAGCGGTGGCGGAAGGGGTCGAAGACCGAAACTCTAAGTTTTACGTTAAAGAAATATCCCCAACCCAAAAATTTCGAAAAAAGTACCGGTGTTTGAATATGAGTTTGAAAAATAAATGGATCCAAGCAGTTGCCCTTACCAGTCTAAACCAAGAGCTAAAATGAGTGACGTTAGCTACTACTGGTAAGGGCCGCTGATTTAATGAATGGACAACGTTGATGGAATCTGAAACATGTTCGGGTGGTACGATGTCATACGTTCGGGTGGTACGATATCATATGAAATGGGTGACTTGAAGCCTTTTCTGCAGGCCGCTCACTGATTGGAGCTACTAAAAGGACTGGACATCGTGACTCAATGCCGCATGTTCCAGTGAGAGAGTCAGTCCAGAAAAAACGCCGACGCGGTTTAATTCGATGTGCGTCTCCAATAGTCGTGGCCCGACGAGAAGCTATCAAAGCTCCCTGCAATTCCAATCGGGGAATTGAAGCGGGCTTAAGCGGAGATATCTGAGTATCCAACCTCTCACTACTATGGGAGCCAAAAGACCTGAATGGATCATACATGAATTCCCTCTTGGTGAAATGATGGGGCTTATTATTATATTATATTGGGGTGATACCAGAATTAACCGACTCCCAAAATAATCCCAGAGTGCGAGTGAATGAAGTGGGTGACAGCGAACTACCTAAATCAACATTAGAGTGATCGGCAACTGAGAGGTCGGACAACTCTTTATGTACTAGCTTTAAAGCGTCGGGGTTATTTTGTTCTTCGATGAGAGCTTCCGATTCACGCCTCGGATCGTCGCGTGATACCATAATATGAAACACAGGAACGGACGAGGTAACCGCTTGCGTTTTGCTACTCGAAAACCCAAACAAAACCCATCCCAGTTGAGTACGAATGGCAACCGGCTGAGATTTCGATCCACTTCTGGTCTCGGAAGCGACTGTGAGAGGCCAGTTATCGACACCTATAATCAGCATGGGCCTCGCTTCATCGTAGCATAATTCGTGTACTATGTCAGCTAAATACGGAAATGATTGGAGGCTTTCTCGTGGCGCAGACTGGCTGCGCAGCCCTAAGTCCTTTATCGACCTCGCCCCTTGAATAGGGTAACTCGTATCGGAACAACGACCTTTTATTTCAAAATCCACATACTGCACGGCGCTATCTTTTGTTAAACCACCTACACAATCTAAATGAATTTGTCCCTGAGGACCTTCAGCGCCTATTCGAGAGGCGATGTCGGAGTCGATCAGCGTGGCTGTAGACCCGTCGTCTAGTAGTGCAAACGTATCGACACTACCAGCAGGCCCAGACACGGTAACAGCCACTACCTTTAATAAGGGACGTAATGCAGGATTGTTAACTAGCGTATCGGTTGCGTTGATAGCTACCGTATCAGGTTTTGAGTTAGATGACGTTGAAGGAGATGATTGTTCGATATTATTATGAGCGGCCGAAATGTGATTAGGTTTAAAATTTGGATCGTGTAATAGCATGTGATGTTTTGCATTGCAACCGTTTGCCTGACAATTTAATTTATTCCTATTGCACGTTTTAAAAATGTGGAAACCTCTTTTTAGACAGCGGTGACAGATTTTATTCCTTTTAATAAAATGCCATCTGTCATCGACTGTCAATGACATGAAGTCTTTGCAATTTGACAGATCGTGCGTTTGTTTACAAAATGAACAAATTTTTGATGTTGGATGATTCGGAACATTTATTGGATGCATTGCAGGTGCTTTGGAAGTCGTACCTGATGTTGACTCGGAGATGGTATGTGTCCGGTGGTGAATTGGGCCCTGTGTCGTGGCATCGGCCACCGCTCCAAACTTTACCACTAAATCCACCTCCCGAGATAGGAAGCGCGACAACATCTCTACCTTACCTTGGCCTAAACTTTCGTTAGCGGCAGCGAAATCCAGCCATCGTGCGCGTAGCAGTGGAGTCAACTTACTTAACAGTCCCCCGAAGAGCTCAGGGGAGCGTAAATAATCGTGGTGTTCCAATAATTTCGCAATTTCGACACAGTTACGCACACGAGTGGCAAAGATTGTCAGATCCCGCACTTCCGGGCCCAGTTTAGGCAAGGCTTTGATGGAATTGACCTCTTGCAAAACGATTAATTCAGGCCTTCCGAAACGACGTTCCAATGCGTCAATTACGTCTTCCGCTCGGTGCGCCATCACCAACAACGTGCCTACCGCCTCTCGTGCGGCTCCTTTCAGAGCCTGGCTTAGCCGGGCGAGGTTTTCCGTATCTGAAAATGTATGATATGTGTCAACAAATGCACGTTTAAACATGAGCCAGTCTAACGGAGATTTCCCATCGTATGTCGGCAACGGTGTTACATTCTTGCTAAACGATGGTTTTTGCTTCTCGGCAAAGGTGTGTAAAGCTTCAACAAGCTGCGCAACGCCAATCGTGCCACCCTCTCCATCGTAGTGCTTATCGATGGCATTGACCCCATTGCCTCGGTGTTGATCGCGCCGAGGCGGATTCGAAGGGCCCGATGCCGGCACTAGAGGGATGACGGCGTCAACGCAGTGCTCATTTTCAGCCTGTTGACACACTTTTGGAGAATTAATATGCCCTACCTCCGCACCGTGGTGCGATTCGTTCTCGGAGTCCTGCAGCCATTCGGCCACTCGTGAGTTACTGGACTCCGAGACTGCCTCACTCAATGCTTCAATGGAAGCCAGCTCCGCCTGATATTCGGCCTCCGCCACTTTACGCTCCAATTCNTATGGAACGTCACCAACACCCCGGTTTGGAATGTAACTGAAACCCCAGTTTGGAATGTCACCAACACCCCAGTGTGGAATGTCACCAACACCCCAGTGTGGAACGTCACTAACACCCCAGTGTGGAATGTAACAGAAACTCCAGTGTTAAATGTAACCAACACTCCAGTGTGGAAGACAATTAAAATTATTTTGGAACTACGCCAATGATCAAGACGATCTAACTTCACCATGTTACATAATCATTAAAAATAGATATCATTATGCGAGATGTGATAAATACAGCTTAACTACAACTACAACTTTCTTACGTCTTTGAATAGTGTAATTTGTACTACCATACTACCGTTCTATTCATAAATAAATTACACCCAATGTTGCTCGCTCACATTGGCATTGGTACAAACAAGAGTGAAGATATAAAATACGTATATTAAGGAACAATCGTCAGTGTTATCTACTGTATACTCACTACTACTAGTCTACTCTTAGTATTTATTTCTTCAAGGATTTATAGACTTAAAAGACCTAATGCTTGTGTAAGAGTGCACCATCTAGCATTGTTCATATTAGAAATCATCTTTTCATTGTTATGAATAAAAAATGCAATACAAACAGATGTTTTTCTCGTCTATTTAAAACTACGGGACTATCCCCACCTCTCTTTCCCACCCAACTCCTGTGTATACAGGATCTACAGCTTGACCGCCAATAAAAACCCAACCAGTGAAGATCAAGTTTGTCCCGGGTGAAAGTTAAACTGTCATTGGACCCGCAACGAAATTAATCAGAAGAACATAGGAGGAGTTCGAAGTTAAGGTTCGACTTCCCTCCGTTGCAAACCGGATGACAGGTGACAAACTAGCTGACCCTTTAAATCGATGGTTCGATTGAACGGACCACTGGCAAAAATAAACACGTACATACACTAGTAACTCCGTGGTAGGACCACATGCAAAAAAGGTGTGGGGACCTGACTTGTCCCCACAAGAAGAAGGAGATCAATTTTTTTCTCAAATCGTCGTAATCTTAATAGGTAATAGGTAGAGAATCGTATCTTGTCTTTATTTTGAATTCGTTTAGAATGAGCCAAGAAAGAATATAAACAAAATAAAATCTTACTATACAACGTTATGTAGCGTCACAACCGGTTTCATCGAACACGCTACTGATTTGATTTATCAATTTCATTATCAAATATCCCACGATAATGTGATTATTTGACGTCAGATAGGTAGGTATTATTGATAACAAATGTGTTCAGTTCAATCGCCTAATTGGGCTTTTTTCCATTTATTTACAAGAAAAAGCGACGGACATGGACGATTTCCAAAAAAGTAAGATCGGTGTCGAAATTCAAGTTATAATACTAGGCGTGCTTAGTTCAATCCTGGACGAGCTGATTAGGAGATTATTATGGCTGCATTTCCTAAAACGTAGTTAAGTAAAATAGGTAGGTGCTTACATTGCGCAAGGAAAAAATACGTATTTTTATTTTCTAAGAAGAACAAAGAAGAATACATTATTTAAATATGTGGCGTTTGTGTATGTGCTAGACAAAACGTCAATAACAATATTCACTTTTTTTACTTTTATTAAATGTTGTCATAGTCCTCCAGCTACTAAAGTACGGTTTCAAAAATAGAGACAGACGAATGGATGGATCATAGTCTGAGTAATAGGGTCCCGTCGGCTGGCACCCATAAATCCAAAAGCTTTGCAAACTACGAACCTTACCCAACTCATACTGGGCTGTATTTTTCCATTTTGTCTCTATCTTGTAGGTACTACTCCATTTTTGGTTTCCGTCCAGTGGCNTAGTGGTTAGCAATGGAAAACGTTGCGTTATGGCTTGGTCGTTGACACGGGCTTATGCTCGCCATCCACGGACCGCTCTTGCAGTCGGTAGTCATAGTTAACAGCTTGAAGCTGCCCTTGATAAATAACTGCTGGAGCAGTTGGCGCGCGCGACTTCGAATGAAGAGCGCGGGCGGAGGTAACTGCGCCAAAACGGGACTATTCCCACCTCTCGTTCCCACCACTGTAACTGCTGTGTAGCCAGGATCTACAGCTTGACCGCCATAAAACCCAACCAATAAAGGAGCGCTATAACTACCCTAAAGTAGTCGCCAGCTCGAGTAGTCATTGTATCCCTGGTGACTACTTGACCACATGACGAAATTTCTGTGCTGACACAACAGCTCAAGCGGTGCCGTGTTTGTGTGTACGTAGAATACTGTAGTTTGCTATGCAGTCGCAGCTTGAAGCTATTAATATTAGCTGCTTCAAGATATCAGTGTGTGGCGGGCTTAAGGTTATGAGCGATTGTTTCCTACTTAAGACATTTGTCACAACTTTAGGCCAAGTTATTATCGGTACAAACAGATAGTCCACTGGTTTTTACAGAGTTTATCGTTGCTTGATTAGATTTATTTATTCCTCGTCATGCATAATAATAAGCTTTGCGGATCTTCACAGCTGTCTGCTTAAAGCTATATTTAGCTTACATTTATTTACTTAGTGCCAACAGCTTGTTACCTATTATTTTCATGGCAAAAAATGATATATATACAAAAATGTAACCTTGTTGGTGTTCAAATAAATAAATAAAATGACTCAAAAAAGAACTACCTTTGGAAATAGTACCTAAAGAAAAAGAATGTTCATTATTATCATCATCATTCATCAGGTCATTTACTCTCCACTGCAGGAATACAACTACAATTTTACAGAACCAAATGGAATTGGCCTATACTTCCTAAATTTTTCAGACCTGATGTTTGTTCAACTCAACTCCTGTGTAGCCAGGATCTACAGCTTGACCGCCAATAAAAACTCAACTAATTTACGTGCTCAAGAGCGCGCATGATTCGATTTCCATTCGAACCGTTGACGCCGGACCGGTAGAAAACGGTTCCTCAACTAATAAACTTAATTTTATCACAAAATTCCAAATTATTTTTTACGCAGGCCTTGAACGCCGCATCTACGTACTGAAGTAGGTATTGGTATTTTGTGCCAGTGAAAATTAGGATAATCCTTTGCGTTATCAGTTAATCAGTTTAATTACAATTATCACCAGTATAAAAGCGAGCAGGGCATCCATTTACAGCTTGCTTTCGTCACCATGTTGGGATATATTGTGTTAGTGTTGGCAGTGGCTGGAGCTCCGGTAATTTATTTTAAAACTTGTGCCTGTAGGATAATGTAACACTCGTTAAAAGATTTCGATTCGTTAAAGTTACATCTAATTGCACGCTTAGACTGGGTTACACCATTTTACTTTAGCTTTAACAAATGTCAAAAATCTGTCGAAAACCGTACAAAAAACACCGGTTATCGTTAAAGTTACGGTTAAGTTAAGTAGTGCAACTCAGCCTTAGACAAAGTAACATTCATGATAGACTTACTTCGTGCTGGATTTTTTGTAAGAATGCCTATCCTATATCTGTGACAAATGTTATTTTGCGATTTCGGCTATGTTGTAGCTTGATATTCGGAATACCTATGTCATAAATATTCTTGGGGTGGTTCAAGGAGAGCGTTGCCGTAGATTATTATTAACGGAAAGAAATAAAGTGTATGAACTCCAGTGTGGAATGTAACCAAAACTCCAGTATGGAATGTAACCAGCACTCCAATATAGAATGTAGGTACCTAACTGAAACTCCAGTGTGGAATGTTCCCAGAATTGACTCTATCATAAATAGAATTGAATTTTGAGCGTAGTTTCCAAATTATAAACTGCGTTATCTAAATAAAATCACGTGCTTTGGAGATTAATAATTTTATGAATTACCTACATGGGTAGATAAGAAATTATTGGACAATTTGAATAAAGAGTTCACAAGTGAGACATAGTAAAGCTAATTGGCGTGGGACAATAAACAACTTACTTGTGGACTGCCTGCTATAATTTGGTGGTCTACATTCTATTGCTTTTTTGTACTTTGCAGGCATTTGCCGGAGATCAGCTGACCTTCCCTGAGGTTGCACGAGGTAAGTTTTAAGAATTTATCCTCATTCATAAAATCCTAGTAAAAATTTAATACCCAAAAGACATCCACGATGAAAGAGCTCTTGGCCTGCATCTCATATGGTTGACTTAAAAAACGATGATCAGTCTGAAAGGCAGAAGCGAGCTTCATTCTTAATCCTCAACCACAGAGAAACTGGGCTGTCTTGCCTTCAGTTTTATTGTTGTGGCGACAGACTTATTTAAGTAAGATGGTGGTAGCTAATATGCGATATAGTTAGACAGAATAAGCGCTACCACCACCCAAACCAAGCAGGAACATTTGCCCCCTCTAGGAATCGAACCCAGAACATCTGGAACCATAATGGGACCACTAAACCACAGAGGCGTTTAAAACTTAAAGTTGTACTATCGCATTAGATCTCACCTGTAATGATAGTGTAATGCTTCAACCACACCAACGCGTGCAGACCGCCATCGCCGGCGCGATCACGGTGCGATCATAGGGAAATGACAGGTCGCGTGAACTGCCATTGGTCGCTCGACTTGTCATTGGCCTTTGATCGCGTCGGCGATGGCGATCTGCACGCGTTGGTGTGGTTGAAGCTTAAATGTGTGGAAAAATAAATAAACTATTGCTTTTCCCTCCAGGCGCTGCCCGCATCGTCTCAGGATGGGAGGCGCAAGAGGGCCAGATCCCTCACCAGATCTCCCTGAGGATGGTGAACCCCGGTGGGGGTGTATCCTCGTGCGGAGCCTCCCTCATCCACCACGAGTGGGCGCTGACTGCTGCTCACTGCACTGCTGCGTAAGTGGGCTTGAAAAAACGTCGCACATTTATCAACCCGGAAAGGGATCGTAACCGTATCAACTCGAGGCAGTCAGTTCTTTGTATGAAACTTCATACTGCATCCGCACGGAACGTAAACGAATCGCCTCGCAATTGACAGCGCGCGAAAGTCGATAAAAGCTCACGAAAGGCGACAGGTGTTGATCCGTTTCCGTGTTGATAAGTCTGCTATGAGCTTTACGCTGTGTCTCCCTACTGAAAATTGGACTCAGAATGAAGTAGTATACTGTCATAGCGTTGGAATGAGACCTGAACCAGAAGCTTACACTCGTTCGCAATGACATGTTTCTTTATACCTCCAGCCGCGTCTCCCTGGTCCTCCGCTTCGGCACCGTCAACCTGACTCGTCCGGCTCTCATCCAGGAGTCCACGGAGTACTACAACCATCCCAGCTACAACGAGGCCTTCCCCGGTGTGGTGCAGCCCAATGACATCGGCGTCATCAAGCTGAGGAGACCTGTCGAGTATACTGGTGAGAGCATCAACATCATGGACTTGACCAATATTGTATGACTTGTTTTTAATAGTTTGTGTTTTATTAGTAGATCCTTCTTTCTTCTATTTGATGTGCCCGTCAGTCTTTAGGTATGCCTTAAATAAATAAATAATGATCTGTTAGCTTTAAGCCTTATTTACTTTATTTAACAATATGGTCATTATAGGTGTGTTATAGACCATTTCAGTCACAGGACGTCCACTGCTTTCCATATTGAACGGTTGGTAGGTAATGTAAAAGGGTCGCTCAACCTTGGGTGGGCGTTCCACGCTGCATTTTCCTCACTATAGGCCTTATAGAGAAACATTATGGTGATGCAAATAAATATCTGTATCTGTAATAATCAGCAGCCGATGATGGTCTACCTCTCGTACTCACTACGAGAACGAGTACGGCTAGGGCTTATGTATATGTAACCACGTGAAGCAATGAATAATGTGGTTACATACTTGTAACTGTTTTATTATGCTATTGGATATAACCTTGACTGCCTTCCGCAGACCTCATCAAGCCCGTGAGGATCCAGCGCTCAGCCGACAAGGACAAGAGCTACGACCGCGTGCAGTTGACTGCCAGTGGCTGGGGGCTGCTCTGGACTCAAGGTGAGTGACTGTTTAAGATACCAGGTACATACAGCTTGGCCACACCAACAGCTGCACCCATAGCTTGACCACACCATACAGTTGTGCCTTGTATTTAGTCCGCAGCGAAATGGGGACAGCGCACATAAACAAAACCCGTACAGTAACTCATTGGTAATATGTGCCCGTACTAACCAACCAATTAGCAAACCAACGAAATCTGTAAAAACAATATGGCTGTAGCTTGACCACTAAAGCCTGGTCCGTGAGCACATAGAATTTTGTCCAATGACCCCAAGCTACCCATCCTTATCGCTCGCGCGTAATTATCACAATAGATTATACAGGGTGTTAGGTAAATGGGTATATGAGCCGACACTAGCCCATGTTAACATGGTCATATAAATGGTATGGTGAAGTCAGAAAATTGATATCTTCATTTTAATTATTTTAATTTTCATACAAATCGGACTTTATAAAATTTATTTTGTATGAAAATTAAAAAAATGAAAATGATGATATCAAATTTCTGACTTCACCATACCATTTATATGACCATGTTAACATGGGCTAATGTCGGCTCATATACCCTTTTACCTAACACCCTGTATATACTGTGTAATTATATTGCTGTCGCGACTGTGCGACGGGCGCCCGCAGTGAGTGTGCGAGCGCAACAGCAACATAATTAATTACGCGCGAGCGATAAATATGGGTAGCTTGGGGTCATTGGACAAAATTCTACGTGCTCACGGACCAGGCTTTAGACAGCGTTAGCTGCTCTTTTTAGTGCTGCACTTCACTTCGCTCTGTAATTCAGCTGTAGATGTCCGCAAAGATAAAATCTGTAACTTTAATTACATTCCCGCGAATCTATNCCGGTGCCGTGGGAATTCCTAAGTATCCTATAACCTGCCCAGGAGTATGAAGAATAATTGTACCAAGTTTCGTTAAAATCCGTCGAGTAGTTTTTGTTTCTATAAGGAACATACAGACAGACAGACAGACAGACAGACAGACAGACAGACAGACAGACAAAAATTTTACTGATTGCATTTTTGGCATCAGTATCGATCACTAATCACCCCCTGATAGTTATTTTGAAAATATATTTCATGTACAGAATTGACCTCTCTACAGATTTATTATAAGTATAGATGAAAATTAAAAAAATGAAAATGATGATATCAAATTTCTGACTTCACCATACCATTTATATGACCATGTTAACATGGGCTAATGTCGGCTCATATACCCTTTTACCTAACACCCTGTATATACTGTGTAATTATATTGCTGTCGCGACTGTGCGACGGGCGCCCGCAGTGAGTGTGCGAGCGCAACAGCAACATAATTAATTACGCGCGAGCGATAAATATGGGTAGCTTGGGGTCATTGGACAAAATTCTACGTGCTCACGGACCAGGCTTTAGACAGCGTTAGCTGCTCTTTTTAGTGCTGCACTTCACTTCGCTCTGTAATTCAGCTGTAGATGTCCGCAAAGATAAAATCTGTAACTTTAATTACATTCCCGCGAATCTATCAGTAACGGTAAGTTTTTTTATGCAGAGCAAGGCAGTCGTAAAAAAATGATAATGCCAAACGAAGCTTTGAGATAAACAATTTGTGTAGCAAAATACATTGTCGTTGATTATTTATTTGTATTTTTTCTTTGTGTAAAAATATCGAATGTTTTATTTTTTTGTTGTTTATTTTAAAATGTAGGCTAAATATACTTGTGTTACGAGTGAGCTCACCACAAAAGTTGAGTGGCGGTGAGATTCGAACCAGCGTTCCTCGGATCTCGAGTCACCCCTTAACCGTTCGGCTATCGTGGCTTTTAAAAGTTATTCAACGCCTTCCTCTTTTTAGTCCTTTATGAGCGGTGCCTTTTGTAATTCTTTCTCTGTAACCTGCAGCCACGTCTCCCGAGAACCTCAACTGGGTGTACCTGCTAGGCGTGGAGAACTCCTACTGTCGCGTGCGCTACGGCTTCAGCTCCATCATCCAAGACTCTACCATTTGCGCCAGCGCGTACAACGTGTCCAGTCAGTCCACTTGCCAGGTATGGATCGTTTCATCCACGAAGACGCGCCCCACCATTCTTCCGCTAATGTTTGAGTGTTATCGGTAGGTACACGCTAAATTATCCATGAGTGCACACGCACACTACAATAATGACGCTCGGATTGCTCGGATCAAACTCCCCGCACCCGCGCTTCCCTCGTGTGTTATTAAACAGCAATAATTACAAGTAGCTCGAAGTACTTAGGTAGATCTCAATTGGCTTTTGTCAAATGTGAATTTTTGTTTTGCCTTTAACCAAATACCAACAAACATCCACTGCCCAAAAAGATTTCCTCTAAGGTTTTCCACACAACTGGTCTTGCACTGCTCGCGTCCAGGTCCTTCTCGCAACCTTTCGTTCGCAGATCGTTGGTCCGTCTTCCGCCTTCAGTGACTATTTGAGAACTTTTCGGCCCGGCCCAAGGCCAGAACGTGTGTGTCAATTCTACGGGCTATGTCGATTATTTTGGTTATCCTACGGACCTTCAATTCCGGTTTAATGATTTTGGCTATCTTCTGAATTTTTGACTGAATTGATTCTACAAGTTTCTCATCACATGTTCGTTAATAGCAGTTTTTCTGCTCCAAACGACTATGTCTATGGAAAATTAGAGAGGATCTAGCTCCTGCAGACGAGAGTAAAAGATCTTAATTGGAAAATGCATATAGATAGTATTTGTAGCCGTATCAATTCATTTGTATATGCTCTAAAGTGTGTCAGATCAGTCACTAATCTAGGTACGGCAATCACGGCCTACCATGCTTATGTAGGTTCNCGATATCTCTGAGCATATTTATTTGAAAATCCAACATGACTACTGAACTAAGTGGCCGTCGCAACTGCAAAAATGCACCAAATAAATTTTGTTTATGGTAAACACCACTCAACACAAAACTTAGTCTGATGAAAAAAATTTTAAGGCTAAGAATAAAGAGGGAGATGGATTTATATATTTGAAGACGGTTTTTTCAAAGTTAAGTGACGCAAAACTCAAAGAAGGGATATTCATGGGACCACAAATACGCACATTGATGAAATACCTAAATTTTGCCAAAAAGCTTACTGACAAGGAACTCGATACCTGGTTATCACTGAAAGCAGTTGTAAAAGGGTTTTTTAGGGAACCGTAGAGCCGAAAATTCATAACAGCTAGTTAACAACATGTTAAAAGCATACGAAAAGTTGGGTTGTAGAATGTGGTTAAAAATTCACTTTCTTCATTCCCACTTACCTTTCTTTCCATCTAATCTTGGTGCTGTCAATGATGAGAGGTTCCACCAAGATGTAAAGAAGCTTAAAGAACGATTTCAAGGCCGTTGGGACACAACTATGCTAGGCGATAACTGTTGGCGTCTAAAACGAGAAAATCTTTCAAAACACAAAAGACAATGTTAAAATTTAAAGGTATTTTGGGTTTCAATTGTATGAATTGATTTTTCTTATATTTTTTATACCTAAATGATAAAAAATAAACTTGATTGATGTATAAAAATCTGGTATATTTTATTAGATTTCTTTAAATTATGTTCGATTCTTTCAGTTTTTAGCATAATTTAGCACATCCTCACGGAAAAAAATGAGACGTGATAGGAAGAAAATATCCATGTATTCTTACTAAACGATAGGAATTAATAAGAAAACACTACATTTCAAAGCGGGTACTTAATTTTTTTTTAATTTGTAACGCAGTGATTTTGGTTATCCTACGGACCTTCAATTCCGGTTTAATGATTTTGGCTATCTTCTGAATTTTTGACTGAATTGATTCTACAAGTTTCTCATCACATGTTCGTTAATAGCAGTTTTTCTGCTCCAAACGACTGTCTATGGAAAATTAGAGAGGATCTAGCTCCTGCAGACGAGAGTAAATATACCTGATGACTGTGGATGTTGTAAAAGGAGACAAGAGGGTCGAGCTCCTGTTGTGGAGACTAAAATGACCCTTTTTTTTGGGGAAAAAATGCATTGAATTTCATACCTAACCTGCGGGGACAGGGTAGGTTATGTAGGGCTCACTAAAAAGACCCCGGTGCTCCGTCATTCGCCTTGAGTGGGAAGAAACTGTAGATTCCGGACAAAGCCTTCACTACCACAGTCCCTCCCGGCGGTAGACTAAATGACCCTGATATAACCGATATTTTATTGTTGATTTGTGCGTGCGCAGGGTGACAGCGGCGGTCCCCTGACGGTGGTTGATGTGGACGGCCAGCTGTCAGTTGTAGGTGTCACCTCCTTCGTCTCCGCTACTGGTTGCCACACTGACTTCCCAGCTGGTAAGTAATGACTCGACTGGTACTCACTACCTTTTGCTCGTGTTTAAATTTCGGTCTGACACAGAATTAAAGTCCCTATTGCGCTTTTGGTAGTCATAAATCCCACCAAAACATAAAATGGGAACCAAGTTCAACCTACTTACGAATACATAATGTAGTTCAGCAAAAGGGAGAGAGATACCCTTTGGGCTTTATTAATCTGAGCCCTTCCCCAGGTTTCATTCGTGCCGGTTACTACCACGACTGGTACTACCAGCTGACCGGCATCAACTTCGACTGGGACCCCGAAGAGGCTGGCAGCGGTGAAGGCTCCAGCGAAGGCTCCAACGAAAACTCCAACGAAGACTCCAACGAAAGCTCAAACGAAAGCTCCAACGAAAACTCCAACGAAAGCTCCAACGAAAACTCCAACGAAAGCTCGAACGAAAACTCCAGCGAAAGCTCTAATGGAAGCTCGGAGAGCACGAGCGAGGAAGACAAGTAGAGAAAGTTTTTGTAAGGATTTTAATTTCGATTCATTTTCATGAATAAACTGTTAACAACATTTTATTTTATTTATTAGGACAACCAACAAGACACACACGCATACATGGAACATACATACATACATGATGCAACATTTCTGATTTCTATTATGATTCTTGATAAGTTTATTAAATGATTGTCTCCTATTCACCTTACTATATGAAATGTAGTGCTAAATACAAAAACATCAGTTTAGTATGGCAATATCAGTTTCGTTCGTTCGTTCGCTTCAGCCAAATGACGTCCACTGCTGGACAACTGAAGTCTATCGGGTCAAGAAGTTTGAATTTTATATTTCTAGTTAAAAGCTAATGATTACAATTTACGCATGAATTTTAATTAAACAAGGTAATCTTGTAAATAACCCCGTTTATGAAATAAGACGATTAATTGATAACTGCAATCGCTATCAAATATTAGGCAGAGCTGTTAATCCATGCTGGACGTCATTTTTAATTTAATGATAAGATTAATCTTAGTTTAATAAAGTAAGTATACCCAGGGTTTATTCTGGCCCAGGGCAGGATTTAAAGTTCTTAGGGCCAGGTGCCTGTAGACAACGTTTCGATTTCGATTCGAGAAGGTTACGTTAAAGTTAATAAGATGTTATGTGAAGTCAGTAAATTGTTTCGTTGTTAGCAAAAACGTTGCATAGTTGACAGGAAGAGAATGTCAAGTGCGATAAAGTTTACTTATCCTTAAAAGTATGTAATAATGCAACATTATTTAAGTGCTAAACATATTAGTTTATGAACAAAACATGGAAAGTAATTTAATTAATATCAGCCTTTTTTTAAATCATCATTTTTACACAAATCAATTAAAATGTCAAGCTAACTACAGATTGACACGTCATAATTAATTAACTGACGATCAACCTAATAACTTTTATCTTTAACATCAAATAATTAAAACACAACTGGCTTTTGTAATGTAGGTTACACCACTTATCTTTTATTTAAAAAAAAAACATAAAACTCATTTATTTTTGCAAATAGGCTTTTAAAAAGCACTTTTACACGTCCCAATATTAACCCTACCACTGCTTCAGGACAATAAATGGGCCATGCTGAGAAGATTTGAAGACAATACCTTAAAACATCCCCTAGTAGCACTAGTACCTAGGTAAGTACATAATTACAAGTCCCAGTAGACAGAGACAGACAGAC
This sequence comes from Ostrinia furnacalis, assembly GCF_004193835.3. Lineage (NCBI taxonomy): Eukaryota > Metazoa > Arthropoda > Insecta > Lepidoptera > Crambidae > Ostrinia > Ostrinia furnacalis. The sequence continues at coordinate 155,518 of NW_021137266.1, read as the reverse complement.
AAAGCAAAAAGTGCGTCCAAATAGGTCGAATTTTTAGTTATTTACCAAGAGACGTAATAGACGTCACTCAAAGGCGCAAAGAAATAAAAATAGGCGCATGTTTTATACGACGTCGTATTGCAGTGGCGGGAAACCGCGCATGCGTTGTGGGGTGGCCAGGTGGCGGATTGGATTACCATTTATTTTGTTTTTGGGGTAATATTTTGTGAGTGGGATAGGTTAGTAGAAATAGTTTTAACATAAAAGTGCTTACGGTACTTACGGGTGGTCTTAGAAATGTAGCGCAATAAGAAAAAAATCATCTTCGTTTTGCGTTTCATAAAATAATATTAAGTAGGTAGAGTCTCATATTTTTGTAGTAATATTCGTTATTTTAACATTCTTATTTTTTCACATTATACTTAATATTTATTCATTTATGAAAATCAAGAGTATCGCATGGAAATGCACAGTTCTCTCAGTTGCTTTTAAATGACTAATCGATATTAAAGGAATTACAGATAAATAAATATTTTTCGACTACACAAAACTTTTATTATGAGTACCAGTTAACAAAAGATAAAAAGTTACATTTTAAAAACAGGCTAAAAATAAATTCATGCACACAAAATGCTAGTTTGTACGGAGCGCGACCGCAACCTCTGATATAGTAGTCTGCCTATGCGATACAACTAGGCGGCAGTTTACTTGTACTACTACTTTTAATATTCAAAATATTTTTCTTTAAAAATTGTAAAAAAATTACATAATATTTAGAAACCCAACCTAAATTCTACCAAGCAAAAGGGTAAAAACATTTTCCTGGCAACACCACGTCATATTTGGCGCGCGCGCGAATCGGCCCCCAAACCAACATGGCGATCGCTCCGAGAGCGCGCCTCGCATCTTGAAATACCCGGAATATACCCACATACCGCTTCCGTACACTGTTCTTTGTAAATATTTGTGTTGCAATTACAATGTTATAGTGCATAGTGTCCGTTTTCGGGTTTTTTTCGTGTGCAGTGAGCTACAGTGGTGTTGCATGAGTGTAACCGATGGGGTGGTGAGATGTCGGGATGGACGCGATTCGCCGGCCAGCACAGAACAGCTAACGTTAGTATTTTAGCCTTTTTGGCAACGAATTTTACGTTACACCCTGGTTGGTAAAAAAGAAATTAGCCGCAACAGTGTTCTTATTTCAAAATGTTGAATTGTTTTTTGTTTCGGCGAAGGCTACAAAGAAAGAGTTCCGATATTTATTAACCTTTTTGGTGACAAAAATCCATACGAGCAACGAAAAAATTAATTAATCGTCAAAAAGCTTCTAATAATAACAAAAGAAACTTCAGGAATGTAGTGAAATTTTTAAGTAAAACTATTTTAAAGAAAAACCCCTGGCCGGCTGGAAAAATCTATGAATCAACCTAAAAATGCGTTCCGATTTTGAAAAGGTCCTATCACCCAGCCAGTCACTTAGCTCCCGTGACGTCGTTGCCTCTTTTGAATATTTATGAAAAAAAAATCGGTACTGTGGCGAGGGAACATCTAAACTCCGTAGTATTATCGGGTCACTACGTTCATAATCTGGGTCACAAGTCACAACTTCTGAAATCCTAAGCTACATTTACTGCTAGTAACTTCTAGAACATCAGTATGAGACTGTTATTAGTAATTTTCGACTCTGTATTGTAAATAAACGGAACCAAGATTGAGAATCGCTTGCAATATTATCGCAGCGCTAAATTGCATCATATTGTACCGGATAACCACTTATTTTAATAGCTAACTTCTACATCTATTGCATATTCGAAGGATCGACAAAGAGAAAGCTAGTTACGTCTAACAATTAATACGCATTAAGTACGCACTGTTTTTATTGACTAGCTACTTAGAATTTTAATTGGTGATTTGTAAAACAAAGTTATTTATGACTGAGTTGCACCATCTTACTTTACAGTAACTATAACCTTAACCGGTGTTTTTCAGCCTAAATGTCAAACGACACTAGCGTCAAGTTGTCAACTATGTTTTTTAATATGTGTCGTCATAGATTTCTATCGCTCTACAGAATTTTAGAGGAATTAATGAATCTTGATAGTTTATAAAAAGTACCTACTTTGTATATGTTAATCCGTCGCTTAATGCGTATAAAAATCATGTAGGTTATAACGATATTAAATTAAAATTTAATTTACACAGTTATTTAAACGTTACGTGATTTGATGATATCATCAATACATTTATCACTGGTTAGTAATTAAAATAATTTGGCAAGGAAATGGGAGTTTAATGTTTTATGTCGTTAATGTCTCGTAAAGGATAATAAAATAGAGATATTACACGATTGATTTACATTTTATATAATAATTTAGGTACGAGAAGTAAATAAGACTTATTCACGTAAATAACGTCACTCTAAATCTAATTACATTCATTGATTATCAAGTAAACATGTTTAAACTAAGGTTAGCTGGTAGAGAATTGCCTTTTTGTACCGTTTTTGTGTGTGTATGTATGAAAATTTTAAATTTAAACAAACTAATGACATGCGAAGTTACTCTAGTGTCTGTTAATAGAGCAGTTTTACGATCAAACATGAGTTTCTTTGAATATGTAAGTACCCACGTTTGACGTCACTTTTTATAGACTAATTCTTGATTTTAAATTAAATGAAAATCAGTAGGTATCGCAGAAAAACAAAGGTAACACAGTTTTTAACGTTTTATGAGTTAATTCTAGGAATTATTTATGAAAAGGATAAAGAAAGAAAGAAAGAAAGAAAGAAAGAAAGAAAGAAACATTTATTGCCATGGACATCACAGAAGACAAAAGATGTAAATAATAGAAAAAAAAAGTAAATAAGACATAGGTGACATAAAATAAAACATACAATGAAAGTGAAAGTAAAACTGAGCAGTGCCACCCTGTCGCACAGCGATGTCCATCGCAATGGGACCCCACTCAGCATATGCCATGGCCCCCGTTGAGGGAGGCCACGACACCACGACGACGGATAGGTTAGTGTCCGTGACTCCCACTCGGCATAGGGCACACTGAAAACCAGCGTCGTGGCCTTCCTCACCGTGGGCCACGGCATATGCTGAGTGGGGTCCCATTGCGATGGACATCGCTGTTTGCGACAGGGTGGCACTGCTCAGTCCACTTTCTCTTCCATTGTTATGTTTTGTGTTACTTCTGTCTTTTTTATTTACCTTTTTTGTCCTTTATGTGATGTCCATAGAAATAATTGTTTCTTTCTTTCTTTTTTTCAAAAGAGTCCTCTATTTTCTGCCCTTGTCATCCCTAGGCAGGGCCTGTCCACCTAATTGCCTACCTAATGTTTATGCTAAACCTGGGATGAGCTTCTAATTGACATTCGCAGCTTTGAAAGCTCCGGCAACTCGCGCCTTTTGAGATTTTGTTGAATATTTATTGTCTAGAGGTTTTACATAATATTATTTTAAATTGCGTCTTGTCTTTGAACCCATATACAGATAGATATAAGTAGTAATTATAGCTGTATACCTACCTTGACATTAAAACACTTCGTACGCGTGGATCCCGTTTTACCCACTTAGGGGTGGAGTTTCGTAAAATCCTTTCTTAGCGGATGCCTACGTCATAACATCTACCTGCATGCCAAATTTCAGCCTGATCCGTCCAGTGGTTTGGGCTGTGCGTTGATAGATCACTATGTCAGTCAGTCACTCACCTTTGAGTTATGTATATTTAGATAGCTTGTAAAATGACTTCATGTATGTGGGTTTAGGTCTGTCACAGAGAATTAAGTAGGTCAATAAATGTGTAATTCATCACCTTATAATTTAAAATGATTGTTTCGCCAATCTACTTTTCATACCATTTGCCTTTCTTACCTCAGTAAGTCACTGAAATTGTAACATCGGTTTTGGCGTGAAACATCGACGGAAAAATATTTGTAACATTTTCTTCTGCGTTGTAAAATAAGGGAATTTCCTGCTCTCTATAAACTGCATTTAAGGCTCGAGTGAATAGATATTTATTGAGCAAGTATGCTTCTTCTTAAACCACGTAACCTGCCATCAGGTTTGTATGGCAGTGGTTGTAAGGCACCGCTCCCGTGCTGCCCAGGATAATATAGTATGGACAGTAAGAAAACTACGGGTACCTTATATGGTTTAAAGCTAGAATACACCGTGTGGCTTCAGGTTATACCTAGAAAAGGTAAACCAACATGAGCACACTTAATTTATTATTAAATCGACGTTTTGCCCCAGTTGCATGACTCACGAAGTCAAAAGCAAGTGGCGAAAATTTTCTTTGCATTACAAATTGGGTTAATAATTGGGCTAAGTGCACAAAGTTATTGTACATAATAATAAATTCGTATGTTATCACCATCGTTAGGTCATTTAGTCTCCACTGCAGGATAAAGACTCTCTTTTTAATTTTTTTTATTTTTATTTTATTTTTTTATTTTATAAAAACCAACACTTTATCAGAGGCAAATGGAGGATTTGGCTACACTCCCATGCCAGCCAGACGCTAATCGCTTTTTCATGTCAAGACCGTGGATATGCACGTAGCGTGAGCATGCACCGATTGACAACTGGGTGCAATTTTCTTATCCATGGTTTTGACAAGACAGAGTGACAATACAGTCACTGAAATAAATAAATAAGTCGCCAGTTCTAAAATACCAAGTCTAGAAAATATGTTTGGTCTATGTACGGCTTACGAACAGTGGTGACGTGTGAAACGTAGCGTGTGACGTCACCACACAGCTGGCCCCACGCCAGACACTATAGTAACAGCTGATGAGATGATGCGACGCGTGCGCAGCGTACTGTGACCATTATGACGACGATCTTTTTTAAGATTGCAGCGTAGGTTGACAGTATTTTTGTTTCTTCCACCTATGACTGTATAACAGTCTATACTGATCCATCATAGACTGCATCGCAACAGTATTTTAGTATAGTAGTAGGTATTTTAAAATGTTTTCGCCTTTGCTAGTTATACTTGCTCAAATCCGTGGTGGTGGGGGCCCGGTGACCTGTAACACAGGTATTCATTTACCTAGCTCAGGCTCCGGTCTCACACACTCATTAATGTGTTTTCTTTATATGTATTTTATCCTGTATTTTGTGTGAGAAAATAAATCATTTATAATCTATATATATAAAAGAAAGTCGTGTTAGTTACTTCGCTTATAACTCAAGAACGGCTGAACCGATTTAGCTGAAAATTGTCAGGGAGGTAGTTTAGAGCCAGGAGAAGGACATAGGATACTTTTTATCCCGTTATTTATTGCCATTAAGGCGGAACAAAGTTCGCCGGGTCAGCTAGTTCTTATTAAAAAACTGTTAAGTGTAACACCAGGTGCGATTGCGGTCAAATACCTGCACCCCGATTACGGTAACTTTTAACGTCTACAATCCAGACGCGTTTCTGATTCTGCAATACGATTGGTCAAAACAGCTGACGTACGCTGTTGAACGACCAATCGTATCGCAGAATCGAGAAGCGTGTCTGGATTGTTGACGTTATAAGTTACCGTAATCGGGGCTCTGACTTGTTATGCATAAAAAAAATAAGTATTCTTCCTCTGACTATAAATATATGATTTGCAGATAGTTTTGTAAGTCAGATGTCGTCTGACACTGAAATTGTTACAAAGAAACAACAGTGGTGACAAGTAACGGTGAAAACACATTGTCCCATGGACAAATAGAGCAACATGTTGAAAAATTTGTCGTTGACCAACTACGTATGTTTCCGGGGACTGTTTTTGTCTGTAGAGCATCAGCACAAAACAGTTCCCGGGTCACGTGGAATGTTGCGCAAAACTATGGGACAATCCAACGTTGCTGCAACACGCACAGGACATTTATCCCCTGGTATACCTGTGGCGAGTTTGCCATCGTAAAATTGTGGTACATTAGCAACTAGCCAATCTGGAAATCATCAAACCTATTTTCAGCAGTGGACGTCCTGTGGCTGACATGAATATGAGAATTAGCCATTGCAGGCCATTCTAACAACATGACCCACTAAGAAACTGTTAGTTTTTCGTTCAATGAAGATATTCTAGGTTTGTTAAATCTAATTGCCCCAATGGGAGATATTAACTAGTCCGTTCTTCAATGTAGTTTAGACTCCTTGGAATTCTGATGTAATGAAACAAGACGCCCAAAACTGGAAACTTATAATTGGGGTAGTTTCGTATTGTTTTAACAAGATATGGCTAGCTATAATGTTTTGAAAGGTAGGTAATAATTGTTAACTTAATTATCATTATAAAACACTAGATTAAATGAAAGCTTAATATTATTAAGGGAAAATCTCTTTGCTTAGTGATTTTCAAGTAATATAAATACGTAACAAATATAGCTTGCTACGGAATAACATCAGGTTGATAAGAATAAAATTTTAAGTGACGAAAGATATCGAGCTAAGTCTTAATTTACCACAACGAATAAAAATTCTAAAAATGTAACTAACGAAAACGATTAAAAGATCACACGCTGATATTTCTAAGACAGATGAATAACAGGAAAAATGTTAAGAAAAGTGTGGAGATATCTTTCACATAACTCACAATTATATAAAAAGATTCATCATTCAGAAGTTATTTCCTGAAACCCTATGAATAAATGAAGATATCATTCACATTCACAGTCATTTTGAAATCATTCAGGTTTATTTTCTGAAAATGTATGACTGGATGACTGCGGTCACGCAAAAATACAAGATCTCTTTTGGTTTGCATGACTACTGTCGGTTTTAACAAACAAGCTTTTCTGATGCCAAAATGAGTGTACATACAAAGTTGAATATTTTTATTTACTCCTTGTCTCTTTTCATTTGCGAAGGAAGGAAAGAGTCAAAGACAAAGAAAGGATTTCTAGATTTAGCAATAGTGGTGTTATCTGAATCATTTGTTATTGTAAACGCGAAAGTAAAACTATTTCTTTGTTCGTTTCGTTGTTCTTTGCGCTTTGCCCTATAAATACTGAAATATTTTTATAATGAATTTTGTTTTAGCTTAGACCTGATAGAAAAGAAAATACTAAAATTCTATTCTAATACTTAAATTCCTAATTACCTTGAAAGAATACACTTATTAAATAAAACGTTTTTATCCTCTTAAAAGGCTGAAAGCCGCGTTTTTCAAAGGCTGAAAGGACAGGTGCTTTGGGCATCAAGTAAGTAGCCTTCATCCGGCACTCTTGCGAAGTCGCGGGTAGCATCTAGGTACATATTTAAGAAAAAATATAAATAGGTAAATGGAAAGTATTCCTCTCATGTTACCTACATCTCACAATGGATTGAAACATCTTTTTATTAAAACACTGAATATTTTTGCCCCACAATTTTAGTGTAGATATATCTTGAAGCACATCCTTCGCGCAAAGGTGACCCTCATAAAATAGCATATCTTATACTTTACGAGCCTACAAACTAGACTGTCTCGCAGGCTGTCACGTCTAGACTTTTGGCTACATTTGACTGACATTCAACAAGAAGCTTGGTGCTATTCTTGTGAATGAATAGAAATCTTACAGGTAATGCTGGTGGTATTTTCAAATTCTCAAGTTACTTTATGGTAATCCGGCGTAGTATCATCAATACAGCGTTATATCACCTTTACACAGTCCAACGCTTATCAAGCTTAAACACTGTAGTATTTTGTGTAATTGTACTTATTTAGTGCCTGTTTTGCAATAAAAATATACAGTGTGAGTCACGTTAAAGTGTACATATGAAAATAGATGAAACTAGACCTATTTTTATCGACAAAAAAGAGGTCAAAAATTTTTTGAGATTTTTTTTTAATTTTTTATAGAATTTTTTTTCTTCCAATTACTTATTGTAAAGAAAACATAATAACTTTTAAACTAAGCGGTATATCCTGATAAAATAAAAACAGTAATAATGCTAAATAACAGGCAATACTAAAAAAATACATAAAATACACAAAAAATTCCAACAAATAATAAAAAATGATACTTTTTGTCAAAAATCTGCTTAAAAATTCGTGTTTTTTTGGTTATTTGATAAANGCACCGCTCCCGTGCTGCCCAGGTTAATATGTGGTCAGTAAGAAAACTACGGGTACCTTATATAGTTTAAAGCTAAAATACACCGTGTGGCTTCAGGTTATACCTAGAAAAGGTAAACCAACATGAGCACACTTAATTTATTATTAAATCGACGTTTTGCCCCAGTTGCATGACTCACGAAGTCAAAAGCGAGTGGCGAAAAATGTCTTTGCATTACAAATTGGGTTAATAATTGGGCTAAGTGCACAAAGTTATTGTACATAATAATAAATTCGTATGTTATCACATTTAGTCGCCACTGCAGGATAAAGACTCTCTTTTTAATTTATTTTATTTTTTTATTTTATAAAAACCAACACTTTTGGCTACACTCCCATGCTAGCCAGACGCTAATCGCTTTTTCGTGTCAAGACCGTGGATATGCATGTAGCGTGCGCATGAAACGATTGACAACTTCGTGCAATCTCCTTATCCAGGGTTTTGACAAAACAGAGTGACAATACAGTCGCTGAAATAAATAAATAAGTCGCCAGTTCTAAAATACCAAGTCTAGAAAATATATAATAATAATAATTAATAATAATGTACGGCGGTCTATGTACGGCTTACGAACAGCGATGACGTGTGAAACGTAGCGTGTGACGTCACCACACAGCTGGCCCCACGCCAGACACTATAGTAACAGCTGATGAGATGATGCGACGCGTGCGCAGCGTACTGTGACCATTATGACGACGATCTTTATTAAGACTGTAGCGTAGGTTGACAGTATTTTTGTTTCTTCCACCTATGACTGTGCAACACGTCTTCCTCTGACTATAGGCATAAGACTTGCAGATAGGTTTGTTAGCTAAAATGTTATCTGACACTGAAACTGAAGTGGACCAGTAATAATGACATTGATATTATTTGTACGCTTTGGAGCTCACGGGTCAAAAGTGACCCGGTCCTTTATAAGGCTTGCGTGGGGATACAGATCCAACACATAGAGGCCGTATTAAGCGCAAAATAATCGACAAAAGTGAAAGTGGTACACATGCTGGATCTAGTCTCTGACTATAGTATGTCATGGGATGCAGCCAAAGATCATCCCCAGCATGTCCACAGGAGCTATTGGAGAATGGGATAGGGTTATGGATGAAGGATGGATGGACTGGTTACTGGGCTATGGATGGANACAAAGTGATCCTATAAGGGTTCCGTTTTTTCCTTTTGAGGTACGGAACCCTAAAAAATGGCAGGCGGTGACTAGCCAGCGACTGAATGGGCCCCCCCTGGCGTAATGGGTCGTATAGAACGGACTGAGGGGCAACATTGGCGTCTGCCAGCTCAGGGGTGTAGAGAGGTGTGCTGCGCTTTCTCCGAGGTTACTCGCGGCGTTATGCCCTTTAACACTTCCACCCCTGGAGCATATAGCGACTCCACTCTGGCCGGCCGGTTAAGGCAAGCCAGAGGACTTTCACGTCCTGCAGACCCTCTCGAATTCCACTTCGCCAAGCCGAAGACGAGGGTCTTACTCTTGACCGACTCTCGGGAGCACTCGGATTAACAACTGGCCCCGTGGTGTCGCTACTCACCAACAGCTCGCCGCAAAGCTGCCCTACGGGGCCCATTGATATTATTATTATTGTCATTCCTTCCTTCTGCATGAATAACTAATACAGTGGTGACAACCCATGATATGTTGAAACACGGTTTACTGAATATAATTTTTCATGCAATATGTTTTTTTCGACTCTATTATCAGGAACACCTGATACATACGTATAATGTCCCCATAAAAATGTATTGTATCATACAAGAATGGATGCCGCAGCCAACCGGCCAATCTGGAGATCATTGACAAGACTTATCTTCAGCAGTAGACGTTCTGTGGCTGAAATGATGATGAAGATGTTCCAAGAATTGGCTGTTTTGACCAACTAAGAACTGTTAGTTTCCCGTTCGATTAACATATTCTATGTTTGTATTTAAACTTAATTGCCCCAATGGGAGATATTAGTCCGTTCTTCAATCCAGTTTAGACTCCTTGGCTCTCTGATGTAATGAAACAAGACGCCCAAAACTGGTAACTTATAATTGGGGTAGTTTCGTATTGTTTTAACAAGATATGGCTAGCTATAATGTTTTGAAAGTTAGGTAATAATTGTTAACTTAATTATCATTATAAAACACTAGATTAAATGAAAGCTTAATATTATTAAAGGGAAAATCTCTTTGCTTAGTGATTTTCAAGTAATATAAATACGTAACAAATATAGCTTGCTACAGAATAACATCAGGTTGATAAGAATAAAATTTTAAGTGACGAAAGATATCGAGCTAAGTCTTAATTTACCACAAAACACAAAAATTCTAAAAATGTAACTAACGAAAACGATTAAAAGATCACACGCTGATATTTCTAAGACAGATGAATATCAGGAAAAATGTTAAGAAAAGTGTGGAGATATCTTTCACATAACTCACAATTATTTAAAAAGATTCATCATTCAGAAGTTATTTCCTGAAACCCTATGAATAAGTAAAGATATCATTCACATTCACAGTCATTTTGAAATCATTCAGGTCTATTTTCTGAAAATGTATGACTGGATGACTGCGGTCACGCAAAAATACACCATCTCTTTTGGACTGCATGACTACTGTCGGTTTTAACAAACAAGCTTTTCTGATGCCAAAATGAGTACACACATAAAGTTGAATATTTTTTTATTTACTACTTGTCTCTTTCCATTTGCGAAGGAAGGAAAGAGTCAAAGACAAAGAAAGGATTTCTAGATTTAGCAAAAGTGGTGATATCTGAATCATATTGTTATTTTAAACGCGAAAGTAAATCTATTTCTTTGTTCGTTTCATTGTTCTTTTCGCTTTGCCCTATAAATACTGAAATATTTTTATAATGAATTTTGTTTTAGCTTAGACCTGATAGAAAAGAAAACCTTGGGGGAGGCCTTTGTCCAGCAGTGGACGTCATTTAACTGAAAAAGAAAAAGAAAGAAGATAGAAAAGAAAATACTAAAATTCTATTCTAATACTTAAATTCCTAATTAGGTACCTTGGAAGAATACACTTATTAAATAAAACGTTTTTATCCTCTTAAAAGGCTGAAATCCGCGTTTTTCAAAGACTGAAAGGACAGGTGCTTTGGGCATCAAGTAGCCTTCATCCGCACTCTTGCGAAGTCGCGGGTAGCATCTAGGTACATATTTAAGAAAAATATTAAATAGGTAAATGGAAAGTATTCCTCTCATGTTACCTACATCTCACAATTTATTGAAACATCTTTTTATTAAATAAAAGACTGAATATTTTTGCCCCACAATTTTAGTGTAGATATATGTATCTTGAAGCAGATCCTTCGCGCAAAGGTGACCCTCATAAAATAGCATATCTTATACTTTACGAGCCTACAAACTAGACTGTCTCGCAGGCTGTCACGTCTAGACTTTTGGCTACATTTGACTGACATTCAACAAGAAGCTTGATGCTATTCTTGTGAATGAATAGAAATCTTACAGGTAATGCTGGTGGTATTTTCAAATTCTCATGTTACTTTACTGTAATCCGACGTCGTATCATCAATGCAGCGTGATATCTGACCGAGACCTTTATATGTATAGTCCAAAGCATATCAAGCTTAAACACTGTAGCATCTTGTACAATTGTACTTATTTAGTGCCTGTTTTGCAATAAAAATGTATAGTCAGATATGCTATTGATCATAGGCACATTCTACTGAAATATGGTTACAAAGCAAACGGTAAGAAAATATCTAAAGCAATATTTATTTAGGGATCTTCCATAATGCCAAAAGTACCGAACGATTATTGATTCAAAAAATACTGCCTTGCTACGAAACATACGCTACGAAGGCTACGAATATTGCTACGAAGGAAGAAGCCTTCGCAACATGCAAAAATCCAAATAAATAAGTCAGTGTCCATTTCCATCTTCTTTTTCTTCTTTTGTATTAGGTCTGGGATAAAAAATCCTTCTTGTTTTTCATTCAAAGCTCGCGTAACAAAAGATTTGGGAGCGAAATATTGGGTACGACACAAAATGCAAATGACTAAGTTACAGCTGTCAGATCGATTAAGGCTGCGGCCACACCTCGCGTTGTTTTCCAATTCGCCCTTGGCATGGCAAAACTTCGAACTACAGCAATGACATAATGGTCATCCCCAAGAAAAAATAACAGTGAATCCATCTTTTACAGTGACATGCTGAATCTGTAGCTTAACCTTATAATCCTACTTGATTTAGGTAACTCCTAGGTAGTGTTTCCACTCCTAGGCTTTGTTGAAAGGAGAGATTGCTCACTGAGTTGTTGCTAAGTATCAACAATGCATTTAGTATTACGAGCGAGTGAGAGGACAAATGTGCTACAAGAACGCAAGTTTTAGTCGACTAACTAACGCTCAAACGCGAAATAAATTGTATTTTACGTGCACATTGTAGCAAACATACGCCCGCGATATGACACAATTTTATACCAAACAGCAGCTTTTTCAATAGGACATTTTATAACTTTATTTGATCGAAGCATGTACACGTGTCATTACACGTTGCCATAACGTTACTTTACACGTGATGTCAAGATTTATCATTGAACATTTATCTAAAGTTTAATATATGAGTATTGTCGTTGCACTTCCTTCATACATTTTCCATGCCATTTATTTAGCGGGACAACGTAGACAATTTATGGTGCGCCATGTTTCGCCCGCACTTTGCGTTGTCGTGTATTTTATTTGGGTCAATAGGTAGAACCATATGTAATTGGAATAGCAGCGATTTTGCAACGAAATGTAAAATCTGAGATGCTGGCAACTGTACATAATAATTATATACAAGAACTATACGTATTTCGTACATAATATTAAGCTAAATTAGGTATCTTGAATAATCGAACTGGCTAAGGTTGGGATCGAATCCATCGAATGATATTAGGCTAGATTTTTGAATTTAGTCCTTGTACGTTTAATAATTCAATGAATTCTGTTGTATCTTGCTTTGGATAGTAGTACGTGTGTTCACAAAAGTTATTATGACTACTTTCTAAAGTATAGAAGAATTCTTGTCTACTTTAGACTATAGTTTTTTAAGCTCTTTTTACTTACGTTTATAATGTTTATAAACGACACTTACATCCCCTGGGAATCGAACCTGAGAAATGGTCAAAATTACCTAGGTTTTGCCTAGACATCGTTTCATAAGTATCAAAAATTTTCTACACAAAATCTAATTATGTACATCTGACGCGCGTCAGCGTATTAGTTGTAATTAGATTTTCTTGGCAAATCTACCATTAGTTTCGTTTGCAAAACTGTCCTCTATACAAATAACTAGGATTTCCAACCTCCACGTGTACGGGACCCTAAAGGTCATATCAGACTTATCAACTCGGAAAGGGATCAACACCGTATCACCTTTCCTGAGCTGTCATCGCCTTCGCGCGCTGTCAACTGCGAGGCGAGGCGTTTACGTTACGGTGCGGATAAGTGTGCGTTGCAGTGTGGAGTTTCATAGGCTGGTTTTAGTGTCACGCGGACTGTCAGTGCGGATCGCTCCGCACAGCCGATTTGTATGAACTGCTAGGGAGCGGAGCGGTTCTTTCGGACCGCATTACTCTAAAACGCTCCCTAGGAGTTCATACATATTGGCCGTGCGGAGCGGGTCCGCACTCCGCACCGGACGGTCCGCGAGACACTAAAACCAGCCGTACAAAGAATACTGACCGCCTCGAGTTGATACACTGTTACGAGCCCTTTTCGGGTTGATAAGTGTGCCACGTCCTTAAATCCGTCGGTCGTCCTTAACCCGCGTGTGCCCACGCTGGCCCGACGCCAGCGGTCGGCCCGACGCCGGTGTGTCTCGCGACGCTGCGGAGGCGTGGAATAACTAGCAAACAACTGGTATTCACTTGGAATCAGGTTAAATATATTACAAAAACATCATTATTAAAGCCAAAGGACACAACGATCGGTACTGCACTGCCTGCATTCAGGTGCAAGCTTACCCCGACAATCTCCAGATCCTTGCTCCAATTATTGGAAAAAAACAAAGATTTTGTATATTCAGAGCTAAAATAATTATTAATGTCAAAATTGAATAAAACTTACTTATCTACTAATGAACTACCAAAAATATTAAATAAGACAAGACAACCACAACGTGTGTGGACTTTTCCAGCAAGAATTGCTCGAAAAATATAGAAGATGCTAGATTTTCTATTTTGTTTACTAATGAAAACTGATGATGAATTGAAATTCAACCAAGATCGTTCCGTCGTAAATAAATAAAGTCCTTTATTGCTTCTACAACATGTCACCATCATAATAATTCTAATTTTAAACATCCTCTCATTCCATCTTTATAAAAACGAGCGAGAAGAACGATCTATTAGAAATAATAGAGCTTACTCTACTAACCCTATGCGGAGTACGTGACTGATTTGCATCCGCAAGCAGCTTATCTCAAAAGCTCAGTGGGGCAAGCTTTTGCTGTCTCACTGGTTAACGCAAAGGTTATTGGGGTCAATGATGAATAGGCCAAGATGGGCGTGCGATGCATGTCCCACTTCCTATGTTACTATTCTATCCTACTTTTACTAATTCATTTGTTTATGGCTTACAAAATTGTTATTCATTGTTAGGAACACGTTCAAATTGAATACTTAGGCCCAGAACACAATGTGAAACGCAATTGCAACGAAACTGCAACTGCTAGTTACTTTTGAGTTGCATCTAAGTTTCTGCCATAGCGTCCGTTGAGAGATCACACATGACGCGACCAGTTTGAAACTTTCAGTTTCAGTTTCATTCATTAGAATCTTCAGATAGTTGTAGTTGCGTTTCACCGTCTGTTCTGGGCCTTACTCTTAACATGAAAAAATTAAATGTGAAACTATAATAAATGTCAAAGTATGTGAGCAAGGATGGATGTTTGTTACTCGTTTGACATATTATCCGACGGAATTTGATGAAACAAGTATTTTGTTTATTTCAGAACGCGGGTATAGCCGTAGGCAAAAGCTAGGCAAATAGTTACTGTCAACCTACATTATTTAATTGATGAAAATGTATTTATTTCTCGACAAAGAGTGCAGTCTGCTGTGATATTGATACTGTACCTATACTGTATTGACTGTACCTACTGAACACTTTCATAGGGAACTTAATGCACAACTTACGGATGGGCGAGGGAGCCCGCCCTACCTTTATACTTACGTAGGGTTGCCACCACTCACATTACGTTCAATTACCACCATTTGCAACCAGGCGAAATTGGGACTTTTTGGAAGACAATTAACTATTCTTTGACATTGTTATATTGACTTAGACATTTTTTGTCCCTTAAAAGCAATCAGAAGGAGTCCAGACATTAAATTAGGAATACCATTTAGACAGATTTGACCTCTCTAATCGATCGCAGTCTTCCCATTATCAATTTGTTGTCTGCATTGTCTTGTTTAAAGCCTTTTTCAACCTTTGTTCGTTCGTCAAGCGGGACTATTCCCACCTCTTGTTCCCAGCACTGCAACTCCTGTGTAGCCAGGATCTACAGCTCTTCTTCGTTCGTCAGCCAAATGACGTCCACAGCCAGATAAAGTATTTCCAGAGCGACCGGTGTTGCGCTGCCCGTATCCAGATGCTTCCCTCGACCTTCACCAATACTCTTCTAACTCACAAATCATCATCATCATCATTTCAGCCACAGGACGTCCACTGCTGAACATAGGCCTCCCCCAATGACTTCCACATCGCACGGTTGGTAGCGGCCTGCATCCAGCGCCTTCCCGCTACCTTTATCAGGTCACTCACAAAGCTGTAAATCAAATCAAATCTTTTTTGTAAGGCGAAGGTGCAAGCAAAGACGTTATTGAATTAACTCCAGCGAAGTGGCAATATCAAATGCTTATTATACGAGTATTTCTCCTTCGGGCGACGTATTCGGTGTCAATTATGGGTCGTAACATCTGTAAGACATTTCTCGAGATATTGGTTTCAAGAGATCAAATTCTCCGTTACAAAAAATTGGCAATTTTTTGTTGGGAGTTAGATAAGTAAATGTCATCTTGCCAGTGCCAGTTTTAATAAAAAGTGTATGACATTTAATAATATTGGAAACTTGCTATTACTGCTATTCTACGAATCATAACACACATTAACAAACGGGCTATTTGACATTAAACAAGTTGTCACTTGATTGAAATTTCAACAAGACAAACACATGAATATAATATACTATCTTCTAAAGCTACGTACTTACTCGAAGTACGAGGAAACCCGACACTCTAGCCTAGTTTCCATTTTGGAACGGAATGCCAGAGGAATGTAACGTGAAACTCGCGCATAATTTGCAATAAATAATTCCTTTATAGTCGCCGTCAAATATATACGCTCAGAATACAATGGCCGACTAATTTTTGGAATACGGTCACAAAAGAGGCTATTTAGAACTAAGGCCTGGTTTCCACCAAGCCGGAGCGGAGCGGAGCAGGACGTCTAGAAGTGTTGTCTATCGAATTTGACAGCGGCGGAGGCGCGGCACAGAGCGGAGCGGTTTTTACCAAGGCGGGCGGAGATGAGAGGAGATGTGTTTTGAATAACCAATCAGATTTCGTTATTTCCACATCTCCTCTCCGCTCAGCTTCGATCGAAATGAATCGAGCGGAGAGGTCGGGTGAACTCATTTTTGTATAGAATTTGACAGCGGCGGCGGCGCGTGGTGTTCACGCGGAGCGGAGCGGAGATGTCGGGCGGATTTGAGCTGGGCGGGCGCGTGATACGATTCTTAGACCCCAATAGACTGAAAGCTGTCAGCACAACGCACAACTCACTTCTCCTCTACTCTCGCATCGTCTCCTCTCCGCTCTGCTTTGTTGGAAATAGCCGGTCAACTTCGCCGCACATCTCTCTTCTCGTCTTCACTTTGGTGGCCAAGGCGCTCCGGAGCGAAGAAGTGTCGAGCGAACGAATTTTTCTATAGAATTTGACAGCGGCAGTGGCGTTGCGCGTAGAGGAGGGGAGAAAAGAAGTGGAAAATAAAAATGAAAAAAAATATTTATTCAGTATCTTTAAAGTTTACGTTATGTTTCAAGTGGCTGGGGTATCCTTTTAAGTATAATACCTGAGTTAGAAGGCCCCGCTCTTTCTTAACGTTAAGTGAGAAAAAGTGGAAATAATGAAATGTGATTGGTTATTCAAAACACTTCTCCGCAGGTGATCCGTCTGCTCGTTTGCCTCCTGTCACATAAAAAAAAAACTTCTCCGCTCCGCATTGGTGGAAACCGGCCCTAATATGTGCCGGGGACGCTTACCGTGCGGATTGACGTCACAAGAGCTTGAGCTATTCGAGAAATAGAAGGACTAATTGTATACAATTATTGGAGAAATGTAAGCCTTTGTTTGGGCTTCCAGTCGTTTTGGTTTGTTTTGTAGTTGGCACTGTGTGCCTTGCGCTACATGTTTCAGGAGTATTGTGAAAAGTAATTAAAGAGGAGGTTTTGGCAGTAAAATATGTGAGAGACACAAAAATGTATATTGTTCTGGTAGTGTCAGAAAATAGTGATTACAGTAATTCTAGGTTACTCTATGTTTTAACAGTAACACATTTTAATCTACACTAATATTATAAAGAGGAAAACTTTGTTTGTTTGTTTGTTTGTTTGTTTGTTTGTTTGTTTGTTTAGTTGTAATGGATAGGCTCAAAAACTACTGGACCGATTTTAAAAATTCTTTCACCATTCGAAAGCTACATAACTCACGAGTAACATAGGCTAAATTTTATTTCGGAAAAAAGTAGGGTCCCGTAAAATATTTGGGATTTTCATAAGACGTGGAAAAGCGCCATCTATCGTCATTGGTTAAAATCTTCTTGCGCCTGACAAAAATTTTTGAGGTACGTNCCTGCGTCTGGTTCCCCGGTGATGGAAGATCTTCTTACTATTCTATCCTACTTTTACTAATTCATTTGTTTATGGCTTACAAAATTGTTAGTCATTGTTAGGGACACGTTCAAATATGTAGAATATTAATCTTAACCGCTACTCTTAGGTCTTTGTGGACAATCTTGGGGGAGGCCTTTGTCCAGCAGTGGACGTCTTTCGACTGAAACGAACGAACTCTTAGGCTGGATTGTACAATCTTGATTTATTTACTTATTTAGGGACAGTAGGTACACAGCACAATAGCAATTTAACTAACCATCTTTCTTTAACCGTGAATAAAGCCATTACTGGTATTTTTTTTGTATGGAGTTTGACAGATTTGTGACGTTTGTTATAGTTATAGTAAAATGGTGCAACCGAACCTAACAATGATTAACTTATTTTTGGAACTTAAGTGAGGATGGATGGATGGATGTTTGTTACTCGTTGATGTTGAACGGAATCTGATGAAATGTTAAAGTATAGTATTATTGTTTAAATACTTCAGAACGCGGATATAGCCGTAGGCAAAAGCTAGACAGATAGCTACTGTCAACCTACATTATTTTATTGCTGAACATGTATTTATTTCTCGACAAAGAGTGCAGTCTGCTATGTTATTGATACTGTACCTATACTGTATTGACTGTATACCTATAAGACGTACTGTATTGACCTATACTGAAAACTTTCACAGGGAACTTAATGCACAACTTACGGATGGGCGAGGGAGCCCGCCCTATCTTTATACATAGGGTTGCCACCACTCATATTACGTTCAATTAACTACTACCATTTACAACCAGGGGAAATTGGGACTTTTTGGAAGACAATTAACTATTCTTTGACATTGTTACTTATATTGACTTAGACATTTTTTGTCCCTTAAAAGCAATCAGAAAGAGTCCAGACATTAAATTAGGAATACCATTTAGAGAGATTTGACCTCTCTAATCGATCGCAGTCTTCCCATTATTAATTTGTTGTCTGCATTGTCTTCTTTAAAGCCTTTTTCAACCTTTGTTCGTTCGTCAAACGGGACTATTCCCACCTCTTGTTCCCACCACTGCAACTCCTGTGTAGCCAGGATTTACAGCTCTTCTTCGTTCGTTAGCCAAATGACGTCCACAGCCAGATAACGGTTTTCCACAGTGACCGGTGTTGCGCTGCCCGTATCCAGGTTCTTCCCGCGACCTTCACCAGTACTTTTCGAACGTACAAAGTTGTAAATCAAATCAAATCATGTATTTTTCAGGCGTAGGTGCAAGCAAAGATCTTATTAAATTAATTCAAGCGAAGTGGCAATATCAAATGCTTATTATACGAGTATTTCTCCTTCGGGCGACGTATTCGGTGTCAATTACGGGTCGTAACATCTGTAAGACATTTCTCGAGATATTGGTTTCAAGAGATCAAATTCTCCGTTACAAAAAATTGGCAATTTTTTGTTGGGAGTTAGATAAGTAAATGTCATCATGCCAGTGCCAGTTTTAATAAAAAGTGTATGACATTTAATAATATTGGAAACGTGCTATTACTGCTATTCCACTAATCATATTAACACACAATATCAAACGGGCTATTTGACATTAAACAAGTTGTCACTTGTTTAAAACTTCAACAAGAGCAACACTTATTTCATCATCATCATCCGCCGTCTGACGTCCACTACTGAACATAGGCCTCCCCCAATGCTAGATTGCAAGGTGGACCGACGACATCGTAAAGGTAGCATGGAAGCGCTGCACGCATGCCGCTACTAATCGATCAACACTTATTTACCATCTCCTAAAGCTACGTACTTACTCGAAGTACGAGGAAACCCGGCACCCTAGCCTGGTTTCGATTTTAGCACGGAATGGCAGAGGAATGTAACGTGAACCTCGCGCATAATTTGCAATAAATAATTCCTTTATAGTCGCCATCAAATGTATACGCTGAATACAATGGCCGACTAATTTTTGGAATACGGTCACAAAAGAGGCTATTTAGAACTAAGGCCTGGTTTCCACCAAGCCGGAGCGGAGCGGAGCGGAGCGGAGCGGAGCGGAGCGGAGCGGAGCGGAGCAGGGCGGAGAAGTGTCGTGTCGTCAATTTTCGATTTGTCGTCAATCATGTGCGATTGCGGTCAAATACCTGCCTTGTCTAGCATTTAAAAAAAAACTGAGCGGAGTGGTTTCCATCAAGAAGAGGAGCGGAGATGAGAGGAGATGAGTTTATTTCCACATCTCCTCTTCACTCAGATCGGGTGAACTTATATGGCGGTGGCGGCGCGCGGTGGTTAAACGGAGCGGAGCGGAGATGTGCCGGGCGGATTTGAGTCGCGCAGGTTACCTCACTTCACGCGTCATACGATTTGTAGACCAATAGACTGACAGCTGACAGCTACGCACAACTCACTTCTCCTTTACTCTCGTCTCGTCTCCTCTCCGCTCCGCTTTGTTGGAAATAGCCGGCCAGCTTCGCCGCACATCTCTCTTAGATTCTTATCTCGTCTCCGCTATGGTGGCCAAAGCGGAGCGGAGAAAATCAAAAATCAATGGCACTTATGAAAAGAAGTGGAAATAATTGAAGTTTGATTGGTTATCAAAACACTTCTCTGCTCCGCTCTGTTCCGTCTTGGTGGAAGCCAGGCCTAATGCAGGCCGGGGACGCTTACCGTGCGGATTGACGTCACAAGAGCTTGAGCTATTCGAGAAATAGAAGGACTAATTGTATACAATTATTGGAGAAATGTAAGCCTTTGTTTGGGCTTCCAGTCGTTTTGGTTTGTTTTGTAGTTGGCACTGTGTGCCTTGCGCTACATGTTTCAGGAGTATTGTGAAAAGTAATTAAAGAGGAGGTTTTGGCAGTAAAATATGTGAGAGACAATAACAACATCATCATCATCATCATCATCATCATCATGTCAGCCATAGGACGTCCACTGCTGAACATAGGCCTCCCCTAATGCTTTCCACATTGATCGATTGGTAGCGGCCTGCATCCAGCGCTTCCCTGCTACCTTCACGATGTCGTCGGTCCACCTTGTAGGTGGACGTCCCACGCTGCGCTTTCCGGTACGCGGCCTCCACTCCAGAACCTTGCTGCCCCATCGGCCGTCAGTTCTGCGCACTATGTGCCCTGCCCATTGCCACTTCAGCTTGCTAATCCGTCCGGCTATGTCAGCGACTTTAGTTCGTTTACGGATCTCCTCATTTCTGATTCGATCTCGTAAAGAGACACCGAGCATAGCCCTATCCATAGCACGCTGTGCAACTTTGAGCTTCTGTATAAGGCCTATAGTGAGAGGCCACGTTTCCACGTTTACAATATAACAAGATACAAAAATGTATATTGTTCTGGTAGTGTCAGAAAATAAGTGATTACAGTAATTCTAGGTTACTCTATGTTTTAACAATAACACATTTTAATAAACTATAAATACATTAATAATTTATAAATAGCCCTCATTCTGACGCAGTCGGGTAAAAATACACCAGTAAAATAACGTTAAATCACCATAAAAAGTATCGTCGTAGTAGCAGTTTGCTACGGAAAGTTTGTCGTAGAAAGGATGAAGACTACGAAATACAGGTAGCTTCCAATCCTAGCAGTAGTGCGTCCCGTAGTAAAGACGTAGCTTGGAGCTTCTACAGTCGTAGTGTTATGTAGTCTACGTTCGTAGCATACTCTACGGTTCGTAATGTACTCTAGTCGTAGCGTAGTCTACGGTCGTAGCGTGATCTACGGTCGTAGCGTAGTCTAGTCGTAGCGTGATCTACGGTCGTAGCGTTGTCTACGGTTTCGTAGTGTAGTGTACGGTTCATAGCGTAGTCTAGTCGTAGCGTGATCTACGGTCGTAGCGTAGTCTAGTCGTAGCGTGATCTACGGTGGTAGCGTAGTGTAGTCGTAGCGTAATCTACGGTGGTAGCGTAGTCTAGTCGTAGCGTGATCTACGGTCGTAGCGTAGTCTACGGTTCTAATCTACGGTGGTAGCGTAGTCTAGTCGTAGCGTTATCTACGGTCGTAGCGTAGTCTACGGTTCGTAGCGTAGTCTATGGTCGTAGCGTTCTGTGAAACTGCAACTCTACGATTTATTAATTTCCGTGTTTTTGAGTCAAAAGGAGGTTCATTGAATCTGATATTTTATGTAATGTACGAATGAATTTGATTGTAATATTTATTTTTATTTGTTTACACATAAACTTTATATATTGTGCACATGAAAATAAGGTACAAAAGGTGAAATTAATGCCATATGGCATTCTCGTCCAATTTCAGTCACCTTTGGGCCAAACAGACAACATTATATTCTCTTAACCAAAAGTCAAAGAGCACTCCGTCCCAACTCCCAACATAGCTTTTCAACATAACCCCCTATATTTTTTGCTGTAAATTGTCTTGTTGTTTTTGTTTGTTGTCAGCCCTGCCCGCGCCCTCTGCCGGCACAGTTCGGTAACTAATCAACGCACTTGTTTGCCTGGCTAATGGACTGAGGCCGCAATTAGTCGGTGTTATTAACCTTCTCGGTGTAGACTGAATGTGATTAAAGATCTAGATGGGTTCTAGGTATAGGCTATTAATAGATTGATTAAAGGAATGTGTCGTTGAACCGATTGGTTGAGACATGTCAGACCGTTTATCGCTATATCTACTAGGGTTGCTATAATTTTGATGATTGGTATACCTTTGTTACGTTTTTTATGCAGAACAAGGCACGTATTTGGTCGCAGTCCGCAATCGTACCTGATATTAAGTGAGATGTAGTCTAGGATGGTACATACCTGCCTAAGTGCCTTATTCACTCTCGCTTTGAAAAGGCCCGGATTATAGTGTTTAGGAAAGACAGAAAAACTATAACGATGACTTAGAGTCAGTTGGTTGGTAAAAAGTTATGTAATTTTCAGCACAAATGTGTACAAAATCCGACACCCGTTTTTTGTACAGCTCGAAAAATACATTTTCAATTAAAACATTCATTTGGGGAGGCCTATGTTGGCCTGCGGCTGAAATGATGATGATGACTCTGAAAAAACAGAATCTTCGATACACGAGTCCAATACTCACTCATGTATGGTTAAGTGCGTTTTGGATCAACAATCTTTATTTAAGCATAGTTAACCTTAATTTTAAATGATAAATAATAAATCATAATCGAATTAATCGTTATGAAGTTTATTCCGACACTGTTAATTGCATGTGTGTTTAAAAACAAATAAGTTCAATCGTGTACAACGCTGTTTTCCTACAATTTTAGTAGTTTAATTTCAACTTTAATGTGCAATAATTGCCGTTTATTGGTATTAAAGCGGTATTTTGTCTGAAGCGCCGCCATTTTTAATAGCGTTAAAATAATTGGCTTACGATTAGTGCCTATATTTAGGCTAGTCTATCAAAGGTGAACTAACACCTGCCGAAGCCGTATGGGTTTAGGAAGATTATCGAATCACGTGCACATAGTACCTACAATACCTACATACAAAAGATTTATTACGTTTGAGTAGACTTATGTGTTTTATATTTTACTAGCGACCGCCCGCGACTTCGTACGCGTGGATCCCGTTTTACCCCCTTCATCTATCTTACGCGGTTTAGATTTTTTCATACAAATGTTTTTTCCCGCTAGCTCCCGTTCCCGTAGGAATTTTGCAATATCCTATTGTAACTAAGCTTTAAGTTTACTAAGGTACCTGCATGCCAAATTTCAAGCGTCTAACTTAAGCGGTTTAGATTTTTCATACAAAAGGATTTTGCCGCTAATTCCCGTTCCCGTAGGAATTTCGGGAATTCCTTTCTTAGTGCACCTCTACGGTACCTAAGCTACGTCCCTTCCAAATTTCAAGTGCCTAAGTTTGGCCGTTTAGGCTGTGCGTTGATATGTCAGTCAGTCAGTTTCTCCTTTTATAATATGTATTTAGATTTACTTACAGACGACAACGTCAAGCTGAACACTATAGCCTCTTATGTAATTGTAATACAGGCAATTTTGCAATAAAAATGAATAGCCTGAAGTGCCGTCGATAACAAACATGTCGGTCTGTTACAGTCTTAAGGACAGTTCCTTCGATAAAATCCAGCACTAAGCACTGACTTTGTGTCGTACTAAATATAAAACGAATTTTCACATAACCTACATGAGAAATTAAATTCTTTTAGTCATAAAAACCCAGATTTTTATTTTATTTTGATGATGATGATGATGATGAGAAACCAATTCCATTATTTGTCATGGGAGAGCTCATTTGATTAAATTGTTATTGGAAATAATTATTGGGGAATGCACGCACGAGTAATATTAATAACAACGTCGTATTTGTAATTATGACGTCCTGTGCCAGTAATAATATAAGTTAGTGCAATAACCAAATTTTGATTAATTTGTGAGTTGTGGCAAAGTAGCAATGTATCTGTCAACGTGAAATGAGGGCTATCGTTTATAAACTTAACAGTTGGCACCCCTGGCGATTGACAGGACCTTACTCTACAGTGGCGCCATCTTGATGAGTGCAAATGCGATAGTCCTCCTACCACTTTAGCGCTCACCAGTTGGTGCCACTGTCTTCGCTACTAGCAAGTGACAGGACCTTACTCTACAGTGGCGCTAACTGGTGAGCGCTAAAACGATAGCCCTCATTGTGAACTCTGTCAGTTTATAATATAATGCGTTAGATTGTAAACTCACAGTGGGTTAGGTTAGGTTAGATTGTAATTTAAATACGTCAGATTATAATCTGACGGAATTCACAATTTTACGGTGACATATCGATTTAATAAAGACAATGTCCTTATAGACTTGGCACTTGGCGCCTAGCGTGCAGAGCGTAAGGACGCCGAAAGTCAAGGCCGTACCTTCGCTCCTGTACACTTTACCAAGAATTTTATGGTGATTTTGAAGGCTTCGTTATGGAGTATATGATTGAACATGTATATTAAGTATGATTAATAAACAATTAATTGTTGTAAGAAGCATGGCAGCAACGATGAAATCGCGAGAGATGTTTTCTTTTTTTTCTACATCTTCTTTTCCTTCATAGTTTTTTTTTTCAACTTTATTACATTGATTATGTTAGGAAGAAAATAATATAGCAGCAATCCTGAAACGAACGTGTAATCTATGTACCTAGGCACATTATTATTAAGGTTCATATTATTAGAACTTTGAATTTGTTGTCTAGCCCTATTATCAAAACTCGACAAGGCTTTTTGAGAGAATCATTTATTCACAAACTAAACCACAAAACCTTTGTGGATTGAACAAAATTTCATCATCATCATCATCATTTCAGCCATAGGACGTCCACTGCTGAACATAGGCCTCCCCCAATGCTTTCCATGTTGATCGATTGGTAGCGGCCTGCGTCCAGCGCTTCCCTGTTACCTTTACGATTTAGTCTTTTATAAAAGAACAAAATTTAGTCTTTTATAAAAGCCTACATACATGACCACACTTACACGGCGGTGAATTCAACGTTTAATAAGTCGTTTGTTATCGTAGATCTACCTTTCCTTGAAGGTCTTCAACCCAGACCGAAATTCGATCGGTTGACAACGTTATCAGGCGCGGTATCGACCCAGCGGCCTACGTCAGGGCCCTCGGCAGTAGTGCTGTTCCTGCATCGGTAGTGTTGTCGATAATCCGATTTAACTGAGATGCAAGTTTATCCAAAATGACTGTATCGGTTGACAACGTTATCAGAGGCGCGGTATCGACCCACGCCTAGTACGTCAGGGCTCTCGGCTGTAGGGGTAAGGGGTAATGTTATCAATAAGTAATCCCATTTGACTTAACCGTCAAGTAGAGCAAGTGAGGGGGTATCGGTTGCTGGTTCACGGGTGAGACATGGTATACAGTAAAAGCACACTATGAAATTCCTCCACCACTTCTTCTAAGCACCAGCCTTTATGTTTTCCCAGAGTAGTGATGGGGCAAGCTATGTAATAGAATGTCCTGAAAAGGGCTCTACATACTCATGAAGAATTAGTTTGAATACGTGTTCTCAGTGCTCACAAAGAGCTCTCGGCGTTTCTGCTTTGATAGAATTATTAGATTTGACGTTAATAAAAGGGATTCCACATGACCATGGCGTAATTTAACTGAACCACGAGCGAAGGATATAAGTAAATATTATATGCATATCTACGAGTATGTTTCTTATAATTTCATAAAAATATTGTGTGTTTGAGTCAGTTTGTGTAAAAAAACACCAATTCAAAATTATAAGTTATCATTTCCTAGTAAATTTTTATCTTAATATTATGCAAATTTTCAAAATCTTTGAATAAATTTTAGTTCACAAAACTAGTTATCGGAAATATCCGTGCGCGTCACTACAACTTAGTTCGCGGTGACTTCAAAAGGCTGCGATTTGCATAATGCTTTAATGTTGTGCTTTGAGCTTAGTTTGCGAAAGCTTTGTCAGGGAAGAACGTAATTGGGCGCCATTATTTTGTTCACAGAGCTCGTACTAAGCTTTTGATCGTTTTACATGCATTTATCTAGACGTTCGATCATTGATATTCACACCTGATTCACAAACGCGTTGAATAGAGCTCTGTGGTTGGTTCATAATAATATGTCACCCTGTGCGTTCATGCGCACTATGGGATCTCATAGTAAAGTTTGTGCCAAAAATGTAGTTCATTGAAATAAATACAAAACATCCTGAGACAGTAACAAGGAGGATTTTTTGCAATGTTGAGTTGCTACTTACCTATGCTATGTTACTTACTTTACCCCAATATACCTAACTCTGTAACGAATGTTAAATGTAACAATGAAAGTAGTCCAGTCAAAATACTTTACTTCAAGGTGAGGAGGAAATAAGTTTTTAGGTCAAAACTCATATAGAAGTATACATTGCGGCACTCCTACGCCTAAACTATTGATTTCACAAAAACAGGTTATGTAGACATCAAAAATAGGACATTTTCTCTAGTTTTAGTTTCTCTAAGCATGTTTTGTCATAAAATTTATGGTTAAACAAACTTACCTTAAGTGAAGTTTGACCGTAATTATACGAGTCGCTGCATCCGAAGAGNACGAAGTCGCGGGCGGCCGCTAGTGTGCAATAATTGCCGTTTATTGGTACTAAAGCGGTATTTTGTCTGAAGCGCCGCCATTTTTAATAGCGTTAAAATAATTGGCTTACGATTAGTGCCTATATTTAGGCTAGTCTATCAAAAGGTGAACTAACACCTGCCGAAGCCGTATGGGTTTAGGAATCTTATCGTATCACGTCCATATAGTACCTACTTACAAAAGATTTACTACGTTCGAGTAGATTTATGTGTTTTATATTTTAGATAGTTACAGACGACAACAGCCTATAACCTCTTATATAACCTCTGTCATGGGAAAGCTCATTTGATTTAATTGTTATTGGAAATAATTATTGGGGAATGCACGCACGAGTAATATTAACAACGTCGTATTTGTAATAATTATGACATCCTGTGCCAGTAATATAAGTTAGTGCAATATCAAAATTCAGATAAATTTAATTATTAGTTGTGGCAACGTAGCAATGTATCGATTTAATAAAGACAATGTCCTTAGACTTGGCACTTGGCGCCTAGCGTGCAGAGCATAAGGACTCCGAAAGTCAAGGCCGTACCTTCGCTCCTGTAGACGTTACCAAGAATTTTATGGTGATTTTGAAGGCCTTGTCATGGGGTATTATGGTTGAACATGTATTAAGTAGGTATTCGTATGATTAATAAAAATTAATTGTTGTACGAAGCCTGGCAGCAACGATGAAATCGCGAGAGATTTTTTCTTTTTTTTCTACATCTTCTTCTTTTCCTTCATAGTTTTCTTTTTTTACAACTTTATTACCTTGACTAGCTTTTTTGCCCGCGGCTTCACCCGCGTGAAATTTAGTTTGTCACAGATCTTCATAAATTATAGCCTTTATGTTATTCTGGGTTATAAACAATAATACTGTAAAGTTTCATCAAAATCCGTTCAGTAGTTTTTGCGTGAAAGAGTAACAAACATTCAGACATCCAAACTTTCGCATTTATAATATTAGTAGGATTATGTCAGGAAGAAAATAATATAGCAGCTATCCTGAAACGTGTAATCTATGTAGGTAGATACATTATTATTAAAGTTCAAAATTATTATTACAACTTTGAATCTGTTGTCTAGTCCTATTGTCAAAACTCGACAAGGCTTTTTGAGAGAATCATTATTACCAACAAACTAAACCACAAAACCTTTGTGGATTAAACAAAATTTCATCATCATTTCAGCCATAGGACGTCCACTGCTGAACATAGGTCTCCCCCAATGCTTTCCATGTTGATCGATTGGTAGCGGCCTGCGTCCAGCGCTTCCCTGCTACCTTTACGATTTAGTCTTTTATAAAAGAACAAAATTTAGTCTTTTATAAAAGCCTACATACATGACCACACTTACACGGCGGTGAATTCAACGTTTAATAAGTCGTTTGTTATCGTAGATCTACCTTTCCTTGAAGGTCTTCAACCCAGACCGAAATTCGATCGGTTGACAACGTTATCAGGCGCGTTATCGACCCAGCGGCCTACGTCAGGGCCCTCGGCTGTAGGGGTGTTCCTGCATCGGCAGTATTATCGATAATCCGGTTTAACTAAGATGCAAGTATAACCATAATTACTGTATCGGTTGACAACGTTATCAGAGGCGCGGTATCGACCCAGCGGCCTACGTCAGGGCCCGCGGCTGTAGGGGTGTTCCTGCATCGGTAGTGTTGTCAATAATCCGATTTAACTAAGATGCAAGTAGGTATAACGGTCATTCTCCGGATCTGGATTATTTTGTTGATTACCCCGACCTTTTTTATTTTTGAATTTAGAGTAAGTTTAGGTAAAACATTTCAAAATAGACATTATTACGATCATATTTTTTATATTGGCCCATCTGTAGCAAACAGGAATAAAAAGTTATGCGACATCAAAATTTTCATGGTCGGGGTAATCAAAGTTGGGAGTCAGAGTAATCAAAAATAAAACAAAATATTTTATTTTCTAAGGTTTTTTTTAAGTTATGGTAAAATAAATGCTATTACTCTTTTACGCATTAGTGTTTTTTACTCTTTTACGCAACAACTACTTAACAGATTTTGTTGAAACTTTACAATATTGTCGCTTATACATCAAAATAACAAATGGCTAGTTATAATAGCATTCCGTTTCAGCCAAATGAAACGAAATGCTATTATTTATTAATATTTACATATAATATTAGTGACTCAATGTCCTGTCTCCTATATGGGACAGAAGGCGTCCACAACAGTCCTCCATCGCATTCGGTCTTGAGCTTCGTGTTTGATCTCGCTCCAAGTCTTAACAGTGCGCCACTGTGTTTTTTTGGCGCGACCACGTTTGCATTTGCGCTGGGGGTTCCAATCTAGAGCCTGCTTGGGGATGTGATCGGGGTCCCTTTGGAGAGTATGGCCGATCCAGTTCCACTTGCAGCGTTTATTCTGCTGAAAGATCGGTATTTCGTGGCAGCGTTCCAAAAGTTCGTCGTTTTAAGATTTTGGAGAATTTGGCGAAGACAGCAGCTGAAGAAGATCTGCAGCTGGTGCGAGAGACCTTCCACGTTTCACGCTTATAGAGCAGAACTGGTTTGACGTTGGACCCGAATATTTTGATCTTGCTTGGGTCAATTTCCGTGACTGCCATACGGCTCGAAGTTGTGCGAAGGTAGCTCTGGCCTTGGCAATGCGCGAAGTGATGTCCTCTTCGGTACCTCTAGGCTCTGAAGCGATGCTCCGAGGTAAGTGAAATTGTGGATTCGTTGGACATCCTCTGCACCAACGGTGTGCAATTCCTCACTCCAGATCGCATCTCTTGGGTCTTCCGATACTGATACCCTTGCTTTACCCTTTTTTCGGCACAATAATTAGAAGCCCCTTATGCCAGTCGTCTGGGAGTTCCTCTTCCATCCAGATGTTTTCGAAGACAGGTGTCAGGACGNCCCATAACAAAATTACTGTATCGGTTGACAACGTTATCAGAGGCGCGGTATCGACCCAGCGGCCTACGTCAGGGCCCGCGGCTGTAGGGGTGTTCCTTCATCGGTACAATGTTATCGATAAATACAATTTAAGCCGCCAACCGGAGCAAAAAGTAGCGATTTATAACTATCGACCGACGGGTCATGGTATACAGTAGTACACAGGAGTTTTTTCTGACACTTCTTCTCAGCACCAGCCAATTTGCTGTCCGGACTCCAGAGTAATGATGAGGCAAGCTATATTTGAGACGTGTACACACGGCCACACTTTTAACTATCCATTAGCGTTTTTGCTCTCGCTCTCATCAATTAATGGTGATTATTTGCGATAGAACGAGACGACATGACCGGCAATGAGTAGTTAATACTGTTGCCTATAGTACGTGTCCTGAAAAGGGCTTACATAACTCATAAAGAATTTGAAATTTTTCGTAAAAATTAGGTTAAGTACTTATTTAAAATAATAAGTTATCATCTTAATATATATAACTCAAAGGTGACTGACTGACTGACATAGTGATCTATCAACGCACCGCCCAAACCACTGGATGGATCGGGCTGAAATTTGGCATGCAGGTACCTTGATGTTATGACGTAGGCATCCGCGAAAGGATTTTACAAAACTCCATCCCTAAGGGGGTAAAACGGGATCCACGCGTACGAAGTCGTGTGTGACCGCTAGTTTTCTGATAAACTTTTTCTTTATCTATGCAAATTTTGAGAGTCTCAAAATCTTTGAATAGGTTTTAGAAAGTTCACAAAACTAGTTATCGGAAATATCCGTGCGCGTCACTACAACTTAGTTCGCGGTGACTTCAAAAGGCTGCGATTTACATAATGCTTTAATGTTGTGCTTTGAGCTAAGTTTGCGAAAGCTTTGTCAGGGAAGAACGTAATTGGGCGCCATTATTTTGTTCATAAAGCTCGTACTAAGCTTTTGATCTTTTTACATGCATTTATCTAGACGTTCGATCATTGATATTCACAAACGATGCTTGCATAAGTGAAGCGGAAAATCGAACGCACAGCTTTGAATAGCTCTGTGGTTGGTTCATATGTCACCCTGTGCGTTCATGCGCACTATGAGATCTCATAGTAATGTTTGTGAATACGGGCGTCAATGAAGTTCATTGAAATAAATACAAAACATACTGAGACAGTAACGGGGAGGGAATTTTTATTAATTTTTAATATATATGTAGGTATAACGAATATTTTATGTAACAATGATCTAGAGACATGATTTGTCTCGAAGCGCTGGTTTTGTCTCAAAGCGCTGGTAGGGCCCAAAAGACAAGGAGACATGTAAAGTGCCCCATAAGGGCTACCTTTTCTTTTTTTATTATTTACTATATTTTGACGATCATAAGTGCCACTTGTGGTCTAAACTAAAAAAATATTTCTGATTTTGATTTTGATATTAGAAAGTGATGCTTTAAAATAATTTAATCGTTGTTTTTTTTCCAATACCGAGTCCGATACCAATTTTATGATGCTATTTCTAAACCACTACAATCAAATAGTACTAGGAAACGCTGTCAAGTTAATTATTTAAACAAAGATGACGTAACAAGATGCAGTGGAATGACAATTAATATTGTCATCATCGCTATAAATAACCGATCGTATAATCGACATCATTTAGATAGGAGTGGCATCCATTTAATATTCTTACTCATAAAAATGTACATAATATACAGTATAGTTACTGTTATTTTCAAAGTTGACAAAGGTGAGTGAGTTTCTTGCGCCACTTGAATTCGTTGCCTGCTGCTGTCTTTCCCGAAGACTATAATCCGGGCATTTTCAAGGCGAGAGTGAATCACTTACAGGGCAGATATGTATCATCCTAGACTGCATCTCACTTAACATCAGGTGCGATTATGGTCAAATACCTGCCTTGTTATGCATAAAAAAAGGTCTCCTCAGCAGTCCATATGTGCCCATATGTTGTCCCGAAGTAGTGGTAGGGGGGCAAGCTATTTTGGGGCGTGTATAAGCGCCCTGGAAAGAGCCTAAGTACTGAAACATCATCATCATCATCTCAGTCATAGGGTGTCCATTGTTGAACATAGGCCACCCCCAATGCTTTCCATGTTGCCCGGTTGGTAACAGCCTGCGTCAAGCGCCTTCCTGCTACTTTTACGATGTAGTCGGTGCCTTGTGGACGTGTCCCACGCTCCGTTTTCCGGTACGCGGCCTCCACTCCAGAACCCTGCTGACTCGTCGGCCGTCAGTTCTGCGTACTATAAGTACTAAATAAAATATTTGATTTGATTTGAAACATTATACTTCTCGCCTACCAAGACGAACCGTATGCCTCGCACTGTGAAAAAATTATCAGGTCTCATGTAGAGCCAAGCTTAGGTAATAACTCTACACCTTAGTAAAATGACTCACATAAAACTAATCGTTTCTATACTTTTTTCTGAGAAAATGAAAACTACGCGTTATAACAGGACTCAGCTTATTTTTAACCGACTTCAAAAAAGGAGGAGGTTATATGTTTGACTGTATGTATTTTTTATTAACATAGAGACTGTTGTACAGAGGGCTGAGTGTGAGTTAACATTAAACGTCGTCACTAGTGAGGAGCGCGTAAAAAATGACAATGACGGATTGTACAGCGCCCCTAGCGGAAACTTTCAAGAACTAAAATTTTCATATTTTTTTTTAATGCGCTCACTCACACTAGACCCTCTGAGTAGTTTCCAATTTTTTGTGTAACTTATTACACCAGCCCCCCTAGACAAAACGCACTTTTTGATCGAATCGAAAATCGAATCCGTCAAAACTCCTTACAAAAAAGGGGCTTTTCGACCACTTTTCGACTGGTTTGCGATCATAATTTGCACTTTGTCTAGACCCACAGCTACCTATAACTTATTATTTTCTTTTACCACTAAAGCTTGTCACAGAATTTATTGATCATAAATAATAATAAAAACAAATTGTCTACGCGTGCGGCGCCGCGCCCCTTCCCGCCCTTTTCTGACAGTTCCGCCATTTTGCTAATGATGGCGGAACGTCTATGGTTTCCTGTTGTCTTTGTGCAGCAGTAATTTAATGAAATGCTAATAAATTATTGGGGAGAGGCTTTGTATTCGGGTTTGCTTCTGGCTTTTGTTTACGAGGGCTGCACTANATAGGTTTCAAGTGATTTTGCATACTTAGTAACATTCTCATGGAATGACATTAATTGTCATCATCGCTATAAATAACCGATCGTATAATCGACATCGTTTAGATAGGAGTGGCTTATATTTAATATTCTTCCTCATAACATTGTACATGATAAATATGTATACGTAGTTACTGTTATTTTCAAAGCTGACAAAGGTGACTGAGTTTCTTCCGCCACTTGAATTCGTTGCCTGCTGCTGTCTTTCCCGAAGACTATAATCCGGGCCTTTTGGAGAGTGGATAGGCACTTACAGGGCAGATATGTAGTTACCATCATAGACTGCATCCCACTTAACACAATCGCACCAGTGTACCTACCATGAGTTTACGTTAGGTGTGCTCGCTAGCGACTGCGTAAAAAAATGACATTAATTGTATGACATATTGTGCAGCGCCCGTAGCGACTACTTTCAAGAAACAAAATCTTCATAGAGATTTTTGACGTACTCGCGAGCGAGCACACCTAACGTAAACTCATGGTAGGTACACTGGTGCGATTGTGGTCAAATACCTGCCTTGTTATGCTAAAAAAAAAGTTCTCCTCAGCAGCCCATAATATGTGCCCATAATTTATGTTGTCCCGAAGTGGTGGTAGGGCAAGACGTAGCAAAGAGCCTAAGTACTGAATAAAATATTTGATTTGATTTGAAACATTATACTTCTCGCCTACCAAGACGAACCGTATGCCTCGCACTGTGAAAAAATTATCAGGTCTCATGTAGAGCCAAGCTTAGGTACTCCCCTAGCGGAAACTAAAATTTCACTCATACTCGACCCTCTCAGTAGTTTCCAATTTTTTGTGTAACTTATTACACCAGCTACCTCTTATTATTTTCTTTTACCACTAAAGCTTGTCACAGAATTTATTGATCATAAATAATAATAAAAACAAATTGTCTACGCGTGCGGCGCCGCGCCCCTTCCCGCCCTTTTCTGACAGTTCCGCCATTTTGCTAATGATGGCGGAACGTCTATGGTTTCCTGTTGTCTTTGTGCAGCAGTAATTTAATGAAATGCTAATAAATTATTGGGGAGAGGCTTTGTATTCGGGTTTGCTTCTGGCATTTGTTTTCATTAAGTATTAAAATGTAAAAAAAGGTAGTAAAAAGAGCTTCTTTGAATATTTTTTGTGGAAGCAGAAGACATATTTAGAAATACAATAATCGGTTTTTTTCATTCTGTTCTGGTTCTATGTATTAACATAGATTCCCTTAAACTTTTCTTTGACTGCGAAACATATCCTAGGAGATTTGTCTATGGCCTAGAATATCCCTATATGGTGCAGACACGGTGGCGACCGCGCGGTCACGGTCAACGCATATCCATATCGATATAGTTTCGACGGCAAGTATCGATAAAGCTACTGTTTTAAAAGCTTAGGACAATATTATTATAAATCTCCGTGATCGCTTCGCTCCAGCCTCCATCCAAAAGGTAGTACAAAACAGTCGATGCAGCTTAGTAGAATCGAAAAACTAATGCTACATCGTCTTTTCTTTCTTTCGTTTTGTAAAAGATTGAAATACTTTTTGGTTAGCCCTTAAAAGGAACTACTGCAAATCACTCATTATTTTTAAATCCTAAATCATTTAAATATAGTTTAAAACATTGTGACCAATATTCTTTCTTGTACTTTGTGTTTTACCATTTATTTTAAGTGGTTAATAATATTATTTATATTTTATATAAATAAAGTTTCCATCTAAATATCGATAGTATTATCCCTACAAAACATGGCGTCGGTTTTGGCGCGAATCCTATGCAGAATAATTTATCCTTTATACGTAGACCTAATGGCTTCCGCAGCTGGTGCAAGCGATCTTAAATTAGGCAGATGACACTATGCTACTGCGAACATCGTGTCGCAAGTTCTAGTTTTCTAGGGAACTACAAGACTAAACACATAATCCTATTTAATATTGTCACCCTGTATTACTGTGTTTTTGGCAAATAAACGTTTTAAATTTGAATTTGAATTTGAAATTATTTTAGATATTCTTAACCTGAGCGGTTTTCGGTTGGTCACAGAAATCTTTCTTAACACATTGAACGCCAACGCGGTCAATGTTGTCCGACACTGCACTTTCCTACCAGGCCAAGTAAAAATTTCAATTTTTTTCAATTTTCGTCGATTGTTTTTTTTTGTTAAATCGTTACATTATAAACATAAATAAAGGATTTTATTAACATATAGGTGTTTTTGAGTCTTTACATCGAATTATTAAGCGTCGGACATCATTGACTCCCATGGCCCCAGCGAGCGAAAATTCGAAAATCCGTTCCGTAGGGCCGCGCGGTCATGTTGTCGACCATCCCCGCTCGCATCAAAAAAAAAAGGAGAACAACCAAAAAAATAAAGAGTTGTACATTGGTAGGTTTTTGATATATTATATTACGCATAAATAGGAATATTATAAGGTATAAAATGAGAAACGAAACTAGCAGGATAAGTCTTAAATAGTGATTAAAAATAATAATAAATAAATCGATGATACCGTAAAAGGAACGCTAAAAGTGATTTTTTTCAAATTGTTTTAATTAAAAAAGATTTAAATTTTATTTAAAAAATTGAATTTATCAATAATTCGTATAAAAGTTGTCCAAAACTGAGTCGTCCCAGCTATGGCATTGTCAGGAAGGCGCTACTATCAATACTGAACTATTAGTTCCCATTTTTGCCTCGTTGGACAGCCATATAATTATGAAATTTACAGGAAGGTGCTACTAACAATCTTGGGAGCCGCGCGGATCAGCTTATATGAGAATTATTGAAGAAATGCTGTCCATCGGCTCAATACAGAGGTTTAAACATAGGTCTGACTCGCGGTCATCATTGTCCGACGCGGCCCGAACGGAAAGTTAAAGTGTCGCCCATCATTGTCCCCCATGGCCCGAACGGAACAGTGCCATTTTTAGGCTGGCAGCGAAGGTGTTAAAGAAATCTTTAGGGCGTCCGCGGAAGACCAGCTTAAGGGCATGTCAGATAAATGCTGAGCGGCCTGTTGGCACAGTTTTTACCTATGCCTTTTTTTATCATGTACCTTCCTGTCACAAAACTATTTCATTCTATCTTTAGCTCACGTCCTATGATCAAAAATACCTCTTCATAACTATTGGCAGTCTTCATCATCATCATTTCAGCCACAGACAGTCGACCTTTACTGCTGAAATATTATTTTGTTATCAAAATCGTAAAAAGCATGAGAAATAGGTTTCCCAGTTTCTCCCCGTTCAAGATTTTTGCGACAAAACAGCCACGTTTTCCAAGGTCAATATCTAATGTAGAGACACAAGAAATCATCAGAAAACTCAACTCAACCCACTTTTATTGGTTTTTCATCGATTCTTCAGAGATTAGAGAGTTTGACAGATATTTGAAGTTTGTTTAAGTTAAAGTAAGATGGTGCAACCCAGCCTAAGTAATAAGTCCTTTGACTCAATACACGTTCAAATTCAAAAGCTAAATAAATTATATTATCGTTCGTTCGTTTCAGCCGAATGATGTCCACTGCTGGACAAAGGCCTCCCCCAAGGATTTTCACAAAGACCGGTCCTGCGCCGCCCGCATCCAGACACCTTCCGCGACATTCACCAGATCGTTGGTACACCTAGTGGGAGGCTTGCACACACTACAATAAATACATTATATTTCAATGTTTTTCTTCCATTCTTCCGCCGCCATTCAGCATTACTTATCTGGCAATACAAGATAATAAGAAGTGACATTCATTTTCTCCGTAAGACCGAAAGCGTTGCGCCCTAATTGGGCAAAAGTAATTAATTCTGGATTAATTATGTACATTATAATATTGCGGTTGTCACGCCGGTCACGTCTCTGCTAGTGACTGACGCTGAGTGACATGATGCGCAGTTTTATACAACTACGAACATCATTATTAGTTTTACAGAGGGATTACTTTAGCATACTCGTAAGTCCAGTATAAATCTCGCAAATTGTTGTATTGCCCGCGGTTCAGCCGTTTGGATTAACTTAAGTAACCCTACCTGTTATTATATTGCTATACATAAAGTTCATTATTATACGTACATAGGTAGAATGTATGTATATTCGAGACTGCATCTCACTTAACACCAGGTGCGATTGCGGTCAAATGTCTGCCTTGTCGTATAGAAAAAACTTTCCCCCGGGACAAACTTGACTGGTTGGGTTTTTATTGACGGTCGAGCCACAGTCGAGCTGAGTTGCAGTGGTGGGATCGAGAGGTAGCAATAGTCCCATACCTAGGTAGATTTTGCGTTGAAGCGACACTTTATCACTTTATACACTCTCATTTGGCGTTTGTAATATGAATATTTATAGATTTAAGTTTACTTTCTTCTAGAAACATTATTTAGGTAATCTTTAAAAATAGCAAACTTAGTAACTTGCAACGATTAGAAATGCGTCTCACTTTGGGCTTCAAAATAAATCAGGTGCGTTTTTTACAAATCAATTATTTAAATATTGTATCCCCTTAGCAGTGGCGCCCTCTTTGGGTGCAGCGTGTAATTTGGACCGGAAGTGGCGTGGTAGGGTAGCTATAGGGTTGTCCTGTCACGACCTTTTTATACTTTGTAGCTACTTCTGTATAGGTATATCAAGAAAATGTATATCTACTTTTTAAAAACTAATGCAAACTCAACCCTAAACAAAAAAAAAACTTACTACTCAAAAATAAAAGTGTGTCCGCGAGGCAAAGAGGCGATAATACTACTTTATATTCTTACGAGTATACTTTGTCCAGCAGTGGACGTTATTTGACTGAAACGTACGAACGATCTGCCAAGACTAAATTGATAAAATGACTTGTTTTCCATTTATTATATTCAATAGAGATGTATTAAGAACGGTGTTGTTTGAGTTTGGAAGAACGAAAGCAGACTTTATGATAATAAGTAAATAGAACAATTAACGTAGCTCTGACGAATGAAAACAAAAACCTCTGATTGTAAAATGGTTCAGAAATGATTTTTAATTGTTTTACAGCCTGCTAATAGTTCCAAGGCACAACTTTTAAATTCCAATTAGTTTTCAATCAAACTTGCTTTGGAAGTGATAGTAATTTAGTTGGCCAAATAGTGACGTCATTCCTTTGTGTTTCACAAAAAATGGGAGATTCTGCATTTAAAAACACAAAAAGTATTATAAAAAATAATTTGATCATGGCTTTTATTGGAATCGGCTCTTAGTCCAGTCAATAAAGCATTATAGATGGAAAACCGTGGAACACAAATTCTGACTTCGGGACTTTATTAAGACTAGTTAGGAGGTGAACATAGCAAAAGTCCCCGCCCTTAGCCCTTGAGCCGGCGGGGTGAGGGGGGTTTAAAGGTACCACTTTTCGGTTTTTCGCTTAATCCTCGGAAACTATGCGTCCTAGTGACATGACTACTATGAACCAAAAAAAGCTTAATTTATTTGCTACAGGTGAGACGGTCAAGTTTTTCTGTATATATTATAGTTTTCACGGCATCTGCTCTAGAAGGTCTGTAATATTGGAAATTTTATTTTTGTCTTACATGTTCCCATCAGGAGCAAATCGACTAAACCAACATTAAGCAAACATTTTAGACATGCGGGACCATGATAAGCCTAGTTCCAGGGAGGGGACTGCACCGTGCGTATATTTAGACGACCCAATTGGAGCCACTTTTGACTCCTCATCACTCAAAAACTACTGTGCATTAACACTTCAAATTTGGCTCATGTGTTGAGACTTGCAAGATAAACGTCAGCTTTAAATTTCATAAATATACCTCAAACGGTTCTTTAGGTATTGACGTCTAAAAATCTACATATCTGACCAATAGACCAAATTTTAACAACTTCCAGATGACCTTGAAGGTTCAAATTTGGCATCCAGATAGGTAGATGTGTAAATACAAAGGAACAAATAAAAAACCAGTAAATTTTAACATTTCACAGGTGATAGATATATTTTAGTGTTCTAAATGTCGATTTTTGAACGTCAATACCTAAATAACCATTTGAGGTATATTTATGAAATTTGAAGCTGATGTTTACATTGCAAGTTTCAACACATGAGCCAAATTTGAAGTGTTAATGCACAGTAGTTTTTGAGTGATGAGGAGTCAAAAGTGGCTCCAATTGGGTCGTCTAAATATACGCACGGTGCAGTCCCCTCCCTGGAACTAGGCTTAACATGCTCCCGCATGTCTAAAATGTTTGCTTAATGTTGGTTTAGTCGATTTTCTCCTGATGGGAACATGTAAGACAAAAATAAAATTTCCAATATTACAGACCTTCTAGAGCAGATGCCGTGAAAACTATAATAGATACAGAAAAACTTGACCGTCTCACCTATAGCAAATTAATTAAGCTTTTTTTGGTTCATAGTAGTCATGCCGTGCGATAAAAACAAAGCCGTTACCAGCGTTTGGGTGGAAGTATATTGGACATAACAGAAATGGACGGGATGGCGCCTGGAGACATTGAGTGTTGTGCGGGATGCCGCGGTATTATCAGCGCGAATAGTGCGTTTATGCGGTGCGCTAAATGTAGGCAATCATTTGACATTTTATGTGCCAATTTCACGGAGAGCACCTATGTCGCGCTGTCAACAGAGTACAAAAAATCTTGGGTATGTTTTGAGTGCCGCAGTAAATTACCCAAAAGCGACAACACATGCACACCCGTGCGCCAGGCGCCGCTCATACACGATGTTAATATTACTGTTGGAGATCTCTCGGCGGACTTGTCCGCCTGTGACATGGAAAACGTTACGGTGCGCAGAGGTGCTCGCTACACATCAAACGAAAGCTGCGCAATTGACACAATGGACAGCATCCTGGACAACCTGCGTCTTTCTGTTGTGCAGGAGATGAAGGAAATGCATTGTGAATTCGAAAAACGCCTTACAAATAAAATAAGCATGTTACTTACTGAGCACTATGACACCCTAAGAACTAAATTGTTTGGCAGGATGACCGAACTGTCGCGGCAGATTGAAGATATGGGAAAAAAGATCAATTCTATCAATAGCCAATTGAGAGATCTTAAAATGGCTAGTGTTGTTCCTCAGAAAATTGTATCTAGTCCCACACTCACGCTTACGACAAATAGAGTTGATTCAGCAATGCCCAGCCAATCTATCGCACTTCCTGAAGATCTTAAAATGGCTAGTGTTGTTCCCCAGAAAATTGTCTCTAGTCCCGCACTCACGCTTGCGTCAAATAGAGATGATTCAGCTATGCTCAGCCAATCTATCACACTTCAACCGTCCCAGCACAGGCCTTCTCTAGCTGGTGATAACGATGTGAGCGAGGAATGGACGGAGGTAAAGAAGAAACGCCGGCATTCCGCAGCCTCTTCAGTTCGGCGCGGTACTGCGGCTCCTGGGGCGACGACGCTTGAGGCTTCCGAGAGATGGAAATATCTTCATCTTTTCTATGTAAAACAGGGAACAACAACAAACCAGGTACTTGACCACCTTAAAGCAATATGTCGCGAGGATGTCTGTACAGCTGAGACACTTAAAGCTCGGGGAAGTTATGCATCATTTAAAATTGGTGCTCCTGCCAGATTGCTGGAAACAGTCATGGATACAGATCACTGGGCTGCCGACATATGTATAAAACCTTGGCGCCAGAACTTTCGTAGGAGCACTGAAACGACCAAGCCAACGAAAACTAATTAAGGAAATGAACATCTACTACCAGAACGTACGCGGTCTACGCTCTAGAACAGCACTCTTCCAGAACAATGTTGGTATGAGCAATAGTGACATTATTTTGTTGACCGAAACGTTTCTCACTAGTTCGGTGACCGACGGTGAATTGTTCCCGTCTGGATTTAATGTGATGCGAAAGGACCGCAATGGTGACGCTGGTTGGGGTGGAGTGCTTATGGCAGTGCGAGATATCTTTTGTGTACATAGCGTTTGTAACATTGATGGACATAGTTCCGATATGGAGTTATTGTTTGCTATCATAACTTGTAAAAATATTAAATTTCTTCTTGGCGTTGTATACCTCCCACCGAGTTATAAAGATGAGCAATATCTTAAAGTTTTAAATTGTATAGAAAATATTGTTTGTGAATATCCGGATCTGGATACTGTTGTAGTTGGTGATTTCAACCTTAACTCCTGTAGTGTTAATGTAAAAAACCAGTTTGAGAGCTTTTTAAACTTTTGTAACTTTTATCAAGCCAATACTGTACCTAACAATCACGGAGGTATGTTGGACTTAGTCTTGTGCAACCTTTCTCATGATACTATAGCCACCTCCGTCGCAAGCGATACATTAGTACCTATCGACGCATATCATCCCCCGTTAGAAGTGGTAGTCACTTGGAAGCAAAATACACACATAAACCAATTTAATCCTGTGTCAGGGTCCACCACGGCGTCGGGTGATACTCAAAATTGGAATTTTCGCAAAGCTGACTTCGGCGCACTGTACAGTTCGTTGATTGGCATAGAGTGGTCCAATTTGTACATCGAAAAGGACGTAGATAGAGCGGTCGATATTTTCTATGAAACGATCAATAAGCAAATCGATGCTCATGTCCCCTTAAAGAAAACAGCAGCTCCTAGAAGATATAATTATCCATCATGGTTTACTCCTGATATCATTAGTAACATAAAGTTGAAACACTTTCATTGGAAACGATATAAATCTGTAGGAAAATCATTCAATTTTGAACTTTTCAAATACTACCGATGGAAGGTCAAACTCATGGTAAAAAAATCTTACAAATTGCATATTAAAATGTTAGAAAATAATATATTACAAGCTCCTGCCAAATTTTGGAGCTACATTAAAGATAAACAAAAAAGCCATGCCCCTAAAAATAATTTTACATTTAACAACGAAACTGTAACAGGGCAAGCTGCAGTTGACGCCTTTGCTAAATATTTCGGTTCAGTTTTCCTGAGTGATGTTCCTGTTCNGACCCAAACTTCATAATCCACCAACATTCTAACCTATATTGGGAGCATACGCTGACAAACTTTCAGCTTTTATAAAATGACGTTGGTCTGGCGTTCAGAGCCCCGATTACGGTAACTTTTAACGTCTACAATCCGGACACGCTTCATCGACGCTGCGATACGATTGGTCGAAACAGCTGACGTACGCTGTTGAACGACCAATCGTATCGCAGAATCGAGAAGCGTGTCTGGATTGTAAACGTTAAAAGTTACCGTAATCGGGGCTCAGGTCTTAGTCTATAGTATCTCAACTCAATCTCAGAGCCTTGGTTCAATTATAATACAATTTAGCACCAATGTGCTCTAAAAGACAAATCCAACAAACCCAAATTCGATGCGATTCCGCCGTTTCATTTAGGAGTTCCTATGGCCGCCTCCTGACTCCATCATTAGACCAGCTTAATGCTGTGCAGCTGCTGGGGCGCTGGCTTAGCTTGCACGTCTCCAGTGCTATGTAAGCGGCTTCATATTTCATTATTTGTATCTTACTAACATAGGCTAAGTGAAAATTGTTACTAACACGATTATGGACCCCGGTCTGACAATAAATTTTTTCAATTTCAATTTCAATGGTACCACAACGTTGCATTTTCATCGTACTTACATAAGTATACCAAATTGCAACTCAATCGGTTGAGGAGAACTGGTCTTAAATTCAGCTACAAGATTTGTCCCACACATACTAACAAGTGAAGTCAATATTGCNCAGCAGCGCGGCGGCAGACAAGGTACCTGTTCGATTGTTGCTGTGTTTTGTTGATTGTGTTGTGCCTGGACGACACTGGGAAACTCATATTCGCTATCGAAGTAGTTAACATAAACTAAAGAATAAATTCTTTCTTACAGAGAAACTCAATTGTGTTATTTTGACTGTGTCGTCCAAATCACAAAGTATATTGGAAATCATCTTATAAATATTTGCATGTCTGAAAAACTAATTGTGAGATCCATGTATGTATAGTGTGTCCATCTTTTGTACCGCATTTAAAGCAAGTAAATGATGATTCTGAATATGATTCACCTCAAGGAGTCCTCAAATTTTAAACTTTTGCATTCCATTTCAACTAAAATAGAGAAACACGGGTCTCAAGACTCATTTTATACGAGTTACATACTCACGGCTTGACGTTGAGTACTATTAGAGGCCGGTAGATCTATTCTCATAAATAAAACACTGGATACTTAACTTTCACATTATATTGCCTTATTTTAGATACAATTCATCACTTAGCACAAAAGCGCGCGGAGTCATCTCCGCGCGTCCCTCTATTCTGACGTTTGATCCTAGTGTGACATTGACAATACGTCAATGACTATGACAACAGCTCATTGGCCACAACGATACCGTTATTCAACGTTTTAGATTTTTCGCAATTAACAGTACATGTAACTGATAACTCATATAAAAATGTCGCGTTAAACCTGTTTCTCTATTTAAATCTATGTAAAAGCTTTATCCATCTTTTGTACCACATTTAAAGTTAAAAAAGAAAGATTCTGATCCATATTCACCTCGAGAAGTCCTCAAGTGCCGTAATAAACGTTAGCTCTTGTTCCAGATGCGTAGGCTACGTGCAACGCACTCGGAAGGAGGTAGAACAAGAAAGGGAGATGTGCGACAAGCAGAGGGAGGCCGTTAACGCGCCCGGACGATCGCGTGAGTGGGACACATATACTTGCATCTTTTTTTACAGGCTTTTATTTAAACAGGTAATTATTGAAACAGGCGTCATCTCCCCGAGCAAAGCCTGGTCCGTGAGCACGTAGAATTTTGTCCAATGACCCCAAGCTACCCATCCTTATCGCTCGCGCGTAATTATATTGCTGTCGCGACTGTGCGATGTGCGCCCGCAGTGAGTGTGCGAGCGCGACAACGACATAATTACGCGCGAGTGATAAGGATGGGTAGCTTGGGGTCATTGGACAAAATTCTAAGTGCTCGCAGACCAGACTATAGTTTTTAACAGACTGACTAATGGGCAATAAGCAAGTTTATTTAATACGAATGTTTCCTGCGTAAAAAAGCAATAGTCTAGTATTTTTTGATAAGTTAATCCATCAGTTAACTTATCAAAAAATACTCGATACATTATTATTTTTCACTTTTTCAAAGATGAAATGACAGCGCGAAAACCTTCGGTATCCAGTAATTATGAATTGTCATCAGAATGCATATTAGTAGGCTTGCTGGAAAATCCACGGAGGAAGCCTATGTTCAGTATTGTTTAGTAGTGGCTGAAATGATGATGATGATAATTGATGATTTAAGATACATATAAAAAATACCCTTATGTCCAAAGGGTTCGAGACTATATTGATGACAAGGATGCGTGGTCAGTTCAGTCTGCACATATTTGATGTACTTAAATTTGACTATTCTTACCGTTAGATAATTCCTGGCAATAAGTGGTGACCGAGTATGTTCCGGCGTTTCTTCTCAGCACTTGCCATATGTTTGTCTCGAAGCGCTGGTAGGGCCCCAAAGATAAGGAGACATGTAAAGTGCCCCATAAGGGCTACCTTTTCTTTTTTTATTATTTTCTATTGACGTTCATAAGTGCCACTTGTGGTCTAAACTGAATAAATATTTTTGTTTTTTTTATTTTTTTTTTATTTCTTGATAATGTTTTGTTCACAGAGGATCACGTGCATCTGGTGCAAGAGGTTGATTCGCTCGCAAGACTGCAGAGACTCTACGTGCAATCTAGGTACGTTGCTTAGGTGCATTGTGTATTTTTAAACGGCAGACAGTGGTGACTGACGCCCGTATTCACAAACATTACTATGAGGTCTCACAGTGCGCGTGGACGCACAGGGTGACATACGAACTTATCACAGCTCTTCAATGCTGTGCGTTCGATTTTCTGCTTCACTTAAGCAAGGATCGTTTGTGAATACGGGCATGAGT
This sequence comes from Ostrinia furnacalis, assembly GCF_004193835.3. Lineage (NCBI taxonomy): Eukaryota > Metazoa > Arthropoda > Insecta > Lepidoptera > Crambidae > Ostrinia > Ostrinia furnacalis. The sequence goes on along the minus strand of NW_021137266.1, from coordinate 110,526 downwards.
TTGTTGCGGCATTTCTCAAATGTTTGTCTCGAAGCGCTGGTAGGGCAAAAAAGAATGAGACATGTATAGGCTCCTTAACAGCATTATGACGATTTGTAAGTACTAATTTAATTAGTCTATACAAATAAAGATGATTTTGATTTTGCAACTGAGGCTAAAACTAACTTACGTACATTACCCGGCATTAAATATTGCACATCGACGAGAATCGGTTAATTTCGGCTCGTAGAGCGTTATCCCTGTCGCACACTCCCTATACGATTGACAAAACGTCATTGATCCTAAAAAGTGTGAAACATTTGAGTCTCACCAATACGCTGGAGTTGTTATAGATCATATCACGTTAGCTGAAATCCGTCAAGCCGTAAAACAACTCAAGCCGCAAGCATCATCGGGACCTGACGGTATACCCGCTTTTTTGATAAAAGACTGTATTCGCGTTCTAGAGGAGCCACTTTTGTTTATTTACAATTTGTCGCTAAGTCTTTCTATATACCCAACAAAGTGGAAAATTAGTAGAGTAACTCCGGTTCCCAAAGACAAAACTAGCGTAGATATCGCGGCATTTAGGCCCATAGCGGTTCTATCTGTTTTGGGGAAAATTTTCGAGACAATTATAACACGTATAATCAGCAACAAGATTTCTCTACTACTACATAACGCACAGCATGGCTTTAGGTGTTCACGATCGACAACAACAAATCACATCGATCTCGTTGATGACATATCTCTAGCATTGGACAATGGAGACCAGGTTGATGCAGCTTATTTTGACTTTCGGAAGGCATTTGACGTCGTGGATAACGATATTCTTCTCCGAAAATGCTCAGCAATCGGATTTACACCTAAACTTTTAGGCTTCTTAGCTAGTTACTTGAAGAATCGGGGACAGTATGTTCAGAGTCTGGGTCATAGGTCAAACACATACTACACTAGATCGGGAGTGAGCCAGGGCAGCACACTCGGCCCTACCCTCTTCCTGATCATGGTAAATGATCTTCCGGAAGTCGTCAACACGGCTTGCTGCTCTCTGTTCGCGGACGATCTCAAATTGTATATGCCAATAAAGTGTATAGAGGACACTAAAGCACTTCAAAGGGACATCGATGCCGTAACGGAATGGGGTGTTCAGAACAAATTACTTTTCAACACCTCAAAATGTAAAGTGGTTACATTCTCTAGATCTAAAACACCAATTTGGGCAGCATACACTTTGTTAAGTGGTCCTCTAGAGCGTGTAACTGAAATAAGAGACCTTGGACTAAACCTTGATTCTAGGCTCGAGTTCCGTCAGCATATCAAAGCCATCTGCAGTAGTGCACATAAAATACTAGGTTTTGTGATGAGAATAGCGTATCAATTTAATGANTTGTTGGTTCTTAGGCGAACAATGTATGGAGAACGAACATTGTCCTTTAGTTATAGACAGATATAGTAAAATACATGATGACTGTCTCCTTTGGATTCCAGACCTTTGAATTTGAATTTGAAAACCTTGACATAATAATGTATACTTTATGGACTTACTGACTCCCCCATTATTTGTGTTTTAACTTTGTTATAAACTATGCATTGCGTTCAGATTAAAAGGCAAGTTATTTTAAAGCGAAAGTTCAACCATTTTAAAGTGTAACGATGTTAGGTTATAAAGTTATGGACTAATTTTAGTTTTAAATTTAAAAAACTATACTGAACTACATACCGATTTCTAGTCTTTACGTTATTTACAGATTTTATTTTACATTAAAGGTTTCATAAATACGTGAAAGAAAATCAGCTTACGTTTATTCCATATCGACCGGCCCTGCGATGCCCGCATCTAGGTGCTTCCCGTGACCTTTACTTTAATATCTTCGGAATTTCTACACATTTGCCTTACAGTGTTTTATTCATTAACTTCGAAAAATCTACAAAACCTCCAGTTACAATAAGAAGCCCGATAAACGAAAGATAGTTGTTCTTCATGTAAAGTACGAAATCCATTTTCAGTTGCATTTCCTTATTCTTCTTTTCGTGTCGACAACAAACCTACACAGTGTCAGCCCAAAACTTCGCCGCAGAGTGGCAATTGGTGAATTTCCTTATCGTATTACCAAGTTATCTGCCAACACACTAAACAGAATTATCCCGAAAAATTAAAACTGACAATTTTCTTCGAGTTTGAAAATGAAAAATAATGAAAAACCAACTACTTTGCGGTCTTCGCCGAGCTTAACGAAGTCAAACCCAGAACAAAGACTAATTACGTGGTAAAGCTTTAAAAAGTAGGGCAAGTTAATTCCTATCTCTTTGGGCTCGAAGCCTTATTACCTAGGAAGAAAAAGCAGATATTTTTTGTAAAAAAAAACCGATAAAACTTTGGTGGTACATTTTTTACCCACAACGCGTGATGTACTGAAAATCACCTGACGATCAGGCCGAAGGCGGAAACGAGCTTCACCTGGAACCCTCAACCACAGAGGAACTGGCTATCTTACCTCTAACTGAAAAAAAAAAACAGTTTTGTTTCGGCAGTTGCACAGTAAGCACGGCTTATTGTATATGTAAAAGACTTAGGGTGGTAGCTAGCCAGACAGACTTAGAACTAGCAATCCCACCAACTAAACCGGGAATCAAAACACTGGGACTCAAAAACGGGACTTACGTTATGCTGTAGACTTAGCTGATAGATTTTCTTTTCTTTAGAAAATAGTCAGTGATAGTATTTATAACAATAAACACTTATTAAGTTTTAATTCTGTGAAAGAGTATCCACGAGGCATTTCCCACCTCGTTAGTCGCGGCGATATCTTAGCGTCGAGCGAGAGTGTTCAGTCTACTCTAGCCTTCATTTTTTAGAAAATAAATAATACATACTATATCTAAGAATAAAGACTAATTCCGTGTTAAAGCGTTAAAGAGTATCCACGAGGCAGTTCCCACCTCGTTAGGCGCAGCAATATCTTAGGGTCGACCGAGAGTATTCAGTCCACGCACTCTAGCCTTGGATTAAATATTAAAAATATTTAACTAAGAATAGCCTCCGTTTTTGTTACAATATAAATAATACATACTATATCTAAGAATAAAGACTAATTCCGTGTTAAAGCGGTAAAAGAGTATCCACGAGGCAGTTTCCTCCTCGTTAGGTGCGACGATATAGCGTCGGGCAAGATTATTCAGTCCACTCTAGCCTTCGTTTTTATTGAGAAAATAAATAATAATAAAACATACCTACTGTGTCTAAGAATAAAGCGGTAAAAGAGTATCCACGAGGCAGTTCCCACCTCGTTAGGTGCGGCGATATCTTAGCGTCGAGCGAGAGTATTGAGTCCGCAATTAATTTGAGTTTAGTTGCGGTCGCCTCCAGACGCGGTTGGGAGGTGGGTTCTACTTGCGACTGTTTATTTCAACTCCTAGCTCCTTTTGAACTTTATTTTTGATGCGATATCTTAGGGCGGTCTTACCAAGCGAGTTTAAAAACCGATGAAGTAACAATCGCTCATAATTTTTCGGTAGTTAGAGCTAAGACAGCCATTAAGTACTTTCCTTTACGGCTCTGGATTCCAGAGAAATCTTGGTCACAGGCCATTAGAGCTTACCCGTTGTATTAAAAAAGTAATTTTCCGTTCGGTAACATTCACTTGGCTCCTGTGCCATGATTTTGCACGATTAGAATAGACCATCATCATTTCGTCCACTGCTAACCATAGGCATCCCCCTATGATTTCCACATCGCCCGGTTGGTAGCGGCCTGTACCAGGCCTCCGTACTTGCCTATTCCGGCCGAGATAATTACCTACAGCGCGCGACAACTTCAAGTTGCAAATCAGTCAGGGCCGCCACGCGCCGGTGAGCACACGCGTATTTCTATACACGCTCGGTCGATCATCGTCGCAATCAAGGTTTATTGTTCCAACAGCACTGTTATTCTTCTTTAATGGAAAATCGTAATATTTAGGAATAATAATTAACTGTAGTGATTTAAATAATAAAAAAAACTACCTACACTTTTTAAATAATTTTGAAATACTTAATAACAAAAAACTGTAGCAAAAAAATTATTTTAGCTAATAAAACATTAACTTTACTTCACCGTGTCTATTTTCCGACACTACACCTTTTAAAACTGTTTGTCCAATTTCGAATTATCGCAACACTGAAGTTTACTAATAGGTACTTTAGAGATGGTACGATTATACAAACACCACTAGATTAAAGTTTACCAATCGTAAATACAATAAATGCTTCTTAAAATTAAGTTTTTATTTATTTTACTTTGCTTATACAACCCTGAAGCTTGAGCTGTGAGGTAGATCAATTCTGAACACAAAAAAATTGCGCTCTTGTGAGCGTAGTAGTAAGGTGCGATTTCGAATGCACCATGTGCGTTGGATATTTTGCATTATTATTATTACCGTTAAAATGCCGGCATCTGATCCTACACAAAGGAGTGCAATTTCTGTTGCTACTATTATGTATTCTGTGCCTGTACCTATCCAGCGCATCCTGATACCTGTATGAGGTCGTCACATTTGAAAAGATACCAAATAATAATAATCCATTAATTTGGTAATTTCACTTGGCTCATAGCGGAGCATATTCCACTCAGAGACACAAATGTGCAGATCCAATACAAATGGCGAGTCGGCCGCAGCGATCAATTATAAAAGGAATTGCTTCTACGTACCTCCTACTCGTACGCAGCCGCTTCGTTTAACGTATCGCGTCATTTTAATCACAACTTTGGGATTTGGGAGAAATGTCAAAGCTTTGGACTTGGTTTTAGCTAATAAATCCTTAATCACATTCTATCAACTATTGAGGCGTGATAGAAACACAGAAAAGTATTAGTTATTTTTAAAATGAGGCATGGAAATTGTTAGCTAAGCATTTTTATCTCAAACTAGCGGACTCAACAGACTTCCTTCTGTCAAAAATATTTGGAATGTGTTCATTGCATGGAATAACAATATAGTTCAAATAGACTTAACGTTTTAGTTTTAAAACTTTTGTATGGGAAAAAAGGGCTGTTTTTAGGGTTTTCCCGGAAATTATTCGTTTTTTTCTTGCCGTAAAAACCATCCTAGGACTTCAAGGAATATTTAAAAAAAGAATTGGTAAAATAGGCATACGCTACGAATGGATATTACGAACTCCACCCGCTAGTTTTTTACATAAAATAAATAAGAGTGTGCATCACATAATACCCGATCGCCAAAGACTAGATACCCTCTCAGAAGCGTTGCTTCTTTGCCCAACCGCGAGTCCCCAGGCGCTCCGTAATCAGCTTAAACTTGCGGCAATTAGCAGAGGAATAATTAAATTTAAATAATAATTACACCGCGAGCGGGTGCAGCCGCGGCGCTCTCAGGGTTCTTAAACTTGAGAAGTTTGCGGAAAAATGCAGGGAATTGACAGGTGGTGAGGGGGTGGCGAAAATAAAGACAAACATTTTAATACCCGTAATTTGAACAAAATAATAGCAGTAACAATAGCAGTCTTAAGTTATGAAGTAGGTACATTTGCACTATTTATTTAAAAAGAAAAGAAAGGTAAATTGATTGTTATAATGTTAGGTACTTCCTAAGAATAACAACTGCGATCGAACTTAGCTTCAATCGAGTAGCTCGAACCGAACTTGACAGAAAACGGTAGCCTAAAATATGAACAAAGTTGCAGTCATCTAGTTATGGCATACTATAAAAAACCATGGATAATGTGCTACCCTAGAGTCTAGACTGTCAAGTATTTGCTAATGCGCTATTTCAGAAATATTCCAAACATATCAGAAAAATTTAACACAAAAGAAAAAATTAAGACGCTAGAAAAGAAAGAAATTCGCTTTGTGTTCAAGTTTCCCAAATTTCGATCCATATCACGATAAAAAAGCGTTTAAATTCAAAACTCACTATGCGTATCTCCCCTTATATTGCCTATGCCTGCCAAAAACCGTAATGCAATATGGTTCGGGGCATTTATTTTATTTTTATTGCCCCAAATCCTTCTTAAAGCCCCGGCTTGTCGCCTCCCAGTTTGTTCAGGGGTTCAGATATTTTGTTTTCTCTACATTTCGGTGGTGTTGTGGTTTGTACTCAGACGTAAGTAAACGTATATTTTAAAGGCTTTGTTTATCGATTTTTGGGGAACATTGAACGGATTCTCCCATCTTATTGGTAAAAGTGATATTACCCTTAATTTAGGGATAAAAAGATGTCTGATGTGGCTGAAATGTTTACATTCGGATCGTTAACTTAGAAATATTTTTTATCGGATATAAGTCGATTGAGGCAACTAAATGATAACAATTAGAATTTCTATGTCCTGCTTGAGAATTAAGCCCTGGCCTTTCGAATCGAGGGGAACCATAAAAGTACAAAATGTGAAATGTAATTAGCCATCACTGCTTCAGATAGTTACCAACTACAATCGTTGTGGGTTCGATATTCGATATATTCGATATCTGCAGCACTCTAATTGAATTGAACTCAATTCACCATCCACCAGGAAAGTGTGCATCGACTCTTCAAACAAAACTGTGTGTTATTTTGTTAGAAAAATCTAAGAAAATTTCTTCAGCAGTTCTCCAAAACCCACGCGCGCTACAGACAGTAAACTTTATAGCTAGAATATACCGTCGCATGCTCAAGCTCAATATTGTTATTAATTAAGCAAGCACTATCGAGTAATATATTTAGCGTTGTAATAAAATCATTGTAGCAACTGTTCCTCTAACACTCACCTTTGTTCGTACTTTCCAGACGCTGTCGTTTGAGCCATCGGGCGTTGGTGTGTGGGACAAGTGAATGGGTTAGCTAAAGCTTTTCCATCGTTTATTTTCCAATGCAGGAACTATCATCATCATCATCATCAACAACATCATCATCATCAACATCATCATCATCAACATCATCATCATCAACATCATCATCATCATCAGACTACGTAGTCTTCACTACATTTTTTTTTTGTTACAGGAGGCAAACGAGCAAACGGATCATCTGATGATAAGTGACTGCAGTCTTAGGGACGTTACAGGTGCATGAACTATAGCCCTCTTTAATTTACCATTATTTTTGGGTTTTGGAGGACTGAAGCTCCCACGGTATGTATAATCACCTTTTACTACCACGGGTAGGGTACCTACTTCTTGTACTGCGGGAAAAGAGGGAGTGAATTCCACTGTGACGACACCACACAGTAAGATGATTGCATCATTTCTATGTTCGTTTGACCACAATCGNCTCTACAATGCCTACGTGCGGAGTCAATTAGAATTCGGAGCAATTGTATGGGATAGTCCCGAAAAGAAGTACGTTCTCATGGTTGAGAAAATTCAAAAGAAATTTTCTAGGTTTATGTACAAGCGCCAGTACGGCTACTACCCCCTATTATATCCGTCTCGTTTCATAGCTGGTATGGTAGGCATGGACACATTAGAGCTGCGAAGGAAACTTCTACTCGTGAAACATTATACCCTGATTATGCGAGGAAAAATTGATAGCCCGGATGCTCTTAGCAGGATAGGTATATCGGTCCCAAAGCTGTGTGTGGACACTGACAGAGGCCTGGTGGCTCCGCGGAGACGCCCTAGGCTATTCAACGTGCCCGTGACGCGCACCCGCAATGCACAAAACTGCCCTACAATTAGAGCACTGACGTCATTAAATGCGCTTCTCGCGAAAAAACCCCAAGCTCCTATACATAATTATTATTGGATAAGAACTCACTTATTATTTTTATTATCAAATTAAATTAAATTTAAGACGGATTACAATACTTTAAAAAAATTAACACTTACCTGATTAACCAAAAGCACTATGGATATTGAATCGTTATTCCTCATTCATCATTTAAAAGAAGATGGAAACGATTACATACAAATTTGGCCCAAAATGTAACAAGATAAAAATGGTGTAAATTAATAGCTTTGTAATCAGGCTTAAATTTAATTTAATTTGATTTATTTATTTTATTTATTTTTATTTTATTTTATTCGGAAAACCAACAGCAATACAATACAAATAATGGGACCTTAAATTATGTATCTGCTTAGCCATTATTGATTATTAAAATAATCAATAAGTGAGTTGTTATCCAATAATAAATAGAAGGTACATGATTCTTACATTAGTATTTTATTTTTTAACGTAGTTTTCTGAATAAAGAAAAATAAAATAAAGTAATAGGGATTAATGAACTTTTTAGTTAATTAATCCCCATTATAAGCTCCATTGACGTTAGCGGGGATTAATGAATAAAAAGTTCACTAATCCCCGTTGACGGGGATTAGTGGAATAAGCCTGTGAAAGGCTTTGAAAGTGGTGCCACGGTCTACTATAATTCAGATTGAAACTTCCTGATCATCGCTCTAAGACCGGTCCGTTCACAGTTTTAACTGACGAGGAAGAACAGCTTTTTGTTGACTGGATAAAATAAAAATCAGTAGCAAAAAAGGATTTCCGAAGAGAAAAGAAGATTTGATAAAAGTGGTTATGGAAAGTTTAAAACCATATTTAAATAAAAGCGTTTGAACTGATATCGTATGTTCCTATACAAAAAAAAAAATGTTACTTTTCTTTAAACAAAGGATTTTATTTTGTTTATTTCTATCATGAATCTCTTTAAAACCTCTACATAAGANAAAAAACCTCATATCGACGTGTTTGTTGACAGTATGGCTCAGTATATTTTGGAGGTATACAATTTTCTGTCGCATAGTATTTAAGCACCTATTTATGTAAATTGTGTATTCTGTACTTCTGCCGCTGATGGACGTCTTGGGTAAAACTGTAAGTCCACAGTGAATTATATAAATAAATAAATAAATAAATAAATCGCACCTGGTGTTAAGTTACATTTCAAAGATGAATATTGAAATCTTTTACTGTTTTTTCTGAGCGGAGTTTTACTACCAGTTAAGAATAAGGCTTTTCTCGCTATCTCTTATAGCTCAAAGACGCCAAAACAGCAAAGTTCATCAGTCTCTGCCGGTAACGTTGTTACTGACTCAATCAGCGTCCATTGACGACACGCCGTAAGCCCAATCTGATTACGTCACATTACTCGCGCCTTCCCGTCTGTTGTCGACTCCCAATGACGTCATAGTGACGTCATAAATTACGGAGAGCCTTTTAGGGGAAAGCGATTTTGAAGTTTTAAAGTTGGGTGTTTTCTGGCAAACTAAGCGGAATTTGGAACCACGGTGATCGGATAACTTATGTACGAGGATAATGTACAATATAAAATATCGCGTTTTTTCACCGCAGCATCTTGCAATTGAAACGCTTATTACGAGTATAGCAATCCATGTAACTATCAAACCAACACAGCTGAATGAATAGAAAAAACGAGTTAGCAATGTCTGAAAAATAGTGTGCATGAGCTGTAACCATTTTTCCATGAGTAGTTGGAATAGATGTTTGATAAATCAGTAGCCGCAGCCTTTGGTGGACCACCAAAAATGAGCAAACTACGATTGGCATAAGCCCTGTGCTCTGATGTAAGAAGTTTCTAATACTTTGCAGTCTCTGCTTAGTCAAGTCACTATATTGTGGTACATGATCCTTTATCATTACGTATTCTTGGCCGTGTTTGGCAACAACCACTGTAGCAACATTTGCGAGCAAACTAATTATGTTGCCCCAATATTACACATGCAACAATATCGTTGAAGGGACCCCAGATTTGTCAACAGCTTCCGAGTTCATTACACATCGACCAGGCCTTGTGACCTCTTGTGGGATGAAAACATAGGGGTTGATTTTGGGTGCTATTCTGCTGTAATAAAAATACGAGGCTCTTCCCGCGACCTTTACCAGATCGTCGGTCCACCTAGTAGGAGGCCTGCCCACGCTACGTCTTCCAGCCCGTGGTCGCCACTCGAGAACTTTTCTGCCCCAACGGCCATCGTCTCTACGAGCTATGTGCCCCGCCCACTGCCACTTGATTTTAGCAATTCTGGAAAACGTTCATTGTGGAAAACCTTGGGGGAGGCCTTTGTCCAGCAGTGGACGTCATTTGGCTGAAAAGAAGAAGAAGAAGAAGAAAAATACGAGGGCACATGAACTAGACTATTCCTACCCCTCGTTTCTACCGCTGCAACGCCTGTGGATTTACAGCTTGGCCACCAATAAAAACCCAACCAGTAAAGGTCAAGTTTGTCTCAGGGAAAGTCGAAATAAATCTGAAGAACATAGGATGGCACATGAAGTAAAACACTGTGTTGTATCGTTGTTATTATGAGCTATTTTAAATTAAAAAGTATAGCCTGATGTGCTGTCGACTGAATAACCTCTACATAATTATGGGCTGTATTATTGTAATTGGGCACAAATTACGATTTTGAATGTATCACCATTTTTTTAATTTAAACAGTTTTATTTATTTATATTTTGTTCCTTATTCTCGAATCCTAAAACTGCTTGCGGTTTACGAAGTGTTTTTTGCTCTTCCACGATATTTTCATCTTACATCAAGTCATCTACTTTTTCAGCCACACTATTATTAACATACTCCATTCCCTTGACATCATCCAGATTTATTTTATAATCAAAAATATCAGCGTATCGCTCACAATTTTCACACCTATGTTTTCGTCTAACAACCTCCTACCATCAAACATGGCAAACTTTAACGCGGGTGGGAGGCCAGCGTAAATTGGTTCCTAATACATTTACTATTCAGCCGGTCAATATGAAGAGACGTGCATAATTTAGACACCACTAAATAGGGGATCGTTTAATATTCAAAGGGTAGGGGACAATATTTTGTTTCCTATCAGAAGGGTTGGATAAAGGGAATGCGTGATTCAGATTTTAGGTATGGTATGTGTAATTGAGCGATGGCTTTTAATGGGTGGAATTTCCATGTGTTATGGGAGGATGGTTTAGCAGAGACATATTGACCTCTGAGGCTTTGTATGTGTACTTGTGTAGGTATTGTAAAAGTGTGTTTTTTGAAAGTGGCAAAATCATCATTTTATCTGCGTTTTAGTTTCTTTGCGACGTTCTTTTTAAAATTCTACACGAAAACTTTCCAAATAGTTTGGCTCTTAAAAACAAGAACATTATTATTATTAAAAAATCATACCTTAGAGAATAAAGACATAATATGGAAAGTTTTAACATAGCCAGCCTGAAAAAGCCACTTAATAGACAAACCTTATCATAGCGATATAGGTATGTTTATCAGTAACTGTTCTCGTTAGACTATAATAGTAGGGACACTTTTCCCTGATACATCAATATCAAGGACATCTCAGTTTTTGTCTAGATATTAAAATACAAGCAAATACAGGTTACAATATTGCATGATTATTGTTACGGAATCAAGAATTATAAATTGACATTAAAATTTGAGCATATCAAAATGTGGACCTTAATCCACCAGCTTTAAACATCAATCGGCTTATTACGTTAAATTGGCGATAGATTTTCAGTACCTAATACCCTTTATTGGGTATTATAAGTATCTCTGTCTACCCACATTACAGAATTGACAGATATCTCTAACATATCAAATCCCTAACCAGAAGGGTTCCACGTGCCTTTAACAGAGTTACCGCCCCTCATCAGAACTAATGAATGTACGTCATGTCTCGCATACTGATCCAGTGGCTGTATCGATGTAACGGTTTATTTAGGATTTGGTACCTATTTAGCAATTATAGGATCTATCATGAAGATTTCTAAAAACCTTTATTTTGAGGCATGGAAATTATTAAAATAGTAAGACACGGGTCTTAACGCGACGTTTATTAATGTTTATTTTCATTGAAATGGAACGCGAAAGTTTAAAATGTTATATGGAAATTTTTTTTAAAGACAGGCTCACCAGATTTCTGAATAAAAAAGTTCTTACTCTATGTAGATTGAGATTGAATTTTAAACATGTTATTGAAAAATTGATATGGAAATTATTAATGAAATCTGTTTTGGGGATTTTTTTTTCTATACATATATATTTTTTTAAAACTACTTTTGCTTGCTTATCTACAGGGTTCAGGATGAACAACATCACTATCATCATCAGTTTATTTAGCTTTTTTTATCAGGAGCACGATCTTGCCCAATACACTGAAAACAACACGCTACATTCCCCACACTGGCTGGATAAGTTGGGATGGTGGGGCTTAAAATATCTACTTTAATTAGAATTGACCCTTCCTATCTCATAATACCATTGCCCAGGCCCAGTGTTTCGTGCTGCGGAAAAATCATAACTTTTTGAGAGAACGTAATGGGGTGTCATGAAGGGTGTAATTTACAAAATTTTCCCCTTCATTGTAAGATGATTTTGCTTGAAAGGGGGCCGATTGCCGTGACTTGCCGAAGGGGATGTGTAGAAGGTAGGAATTGTTGGACGCGGTAGAATAACTTACGGTGGTAAAGAGGATAGAGGAATTTGTGTAATAAATTATTATGTGACAGTATTGATTTGTACTTTTGCTCACTAACTCGAGTTCCAGACTAAAGAAACACTTGTCTTCATTCTCTCATAAGGCCCAGAACAGACGGTGAAACGCAACTGCAATGAAACTGCAACTGCTAGTTACTTTTGAGTTGCATCTAAGTTTCTGCCATAGCGTCCGTTGAGAGAACACACATGACGCGACCAGTTTGAAACTTTCAGTTTCAGTTTCATTCATCAGAATCATCACAAAGTTGCAGTTGCGTTTCACCGTCTGTTCTGGGCGTAAGTCGTTTCACTTGCCTTCTGCTGATTTATTTTCTTATCAAAATATGTTGGCTTTGGAATATTCGACGTAGTAAGATCGACTCATATACGATGCCCATATTATTATGCCTCATAATGTTATTTTGCAAATTACCTAATTTTATTTACTAGTGACCTTTCCAAAGTAAGGTAGTAAGTAAGGTGCAAATTACAATGGTTCATTGTTCAGTGAACCTACTGCTACTATAGTGTAAATTTTTAATTTTATCAAGTAGCTCTGCCCTTTTGGCAGACAGGGTTCTACATGACTCAACGACAGGGACAAAAAATAAAAAATGTCTTATCCATCCATATTTTATTCCTTCCACATTCCTACGCCGGAATATACGCTTAATAATACTGAAGGCTAAACTGATTTATCGTCCTCAAAACGGATAACATTCGCACCTCTAAGGGAGCTCACAGACGAGCGACAGTGTGAGCTCTTTTAGAGAGCTCTCAGACGAGCGACATTATGTCAGCGACTGTCGGCGACAATCTCCGACTCGTGGCTTTCACTGTCTTCGAGAGTCACGATGCGTCGGCCACCGTCGTCTTGGCTATAAAATGCTACTCCAACAAACGTTACTTCGACATTACGTTACTCCGACACTACTAAATATCGACATGACTTTACTTCGACACTACACTACTCAGAAAAAGGCGTAATTCCTTAAAGTAGTGTCGAAGTAACGTTTGTCGGAGTAGCATTTTATAGTCGGTCGTCTTATTTGAATTATCTGCCATCGGCAATTATCGACGACTGCTTGCGACTTAAGTCGGCGACAGCCGCCGATATTCTGTCGCTCGTCTGTGTGATCTCTAAGGGGTTTTGAGTCAGTCTTTGTGAGCATCCCTGTGTGCACGCGCTTTATTTCACCTCATCGCTGTTGGGAATTGATGGGGAAAATTTCCCCGAGTTAAAATAAAAATGCAGCTGTATCATGTACCGAATTGTACGTTTCATCTTTTACTTTTGACGGCATTTCTTTTGAATTCCTATTACAAGCTTTTTTCTTGTCTGTCATTCTTATTTTTTATGATATTCAAATTTTTCATTTATTATCACGTTTGATACTGTAGGAAAATACGAAAAAAATCGAATTAGGTACGCCAACAATTTTAGTACTTAAAAATAATAATAAAATAATAAAATAATAAAATCGTTTATTGCAAGAAAAACAATTACATTTTTCATATTAATCTTGGACTCCACACTAGGCAAGCCTGTCTCGTGGAGGCCAGGAGATAACTTTACAATATTTTGGGTACTTAAAACTATTATTAGAACATAAAAACAATAAAAAAATCAATAATTGTGCTGTATGTTTTATAAGTATGGGTTATGTATGTGTCGTGTATTAAGTAATTAGTGACTGATGATAAAATATTATGAAGTGTAGGTATGTCGTAGGTTTCACATTTTGTTTATTGTACTATTCTTATGAAATGCTCTGTGTTTTCGTAATTTAGTGAGGTAAGCCATGTTCCTATTTTGTGTTTAGCCTCTCTAGTAGGTTTGTCTTTTATATTGCAGTATTTTACTATTTTATTATAAATAAATGGGCTGAGAAACGTGTTGAATCGATGGGCAAATGAAGTTTTAGTTAATGGGACTGGGATTGTAAAAAATCTTTTTTGACAGGAGTTGTTTAAATCGGAGTTTAATACAGATTTGTGGACTGAGGTAGAGGTATCACACAAACTAAACTAATTTTTATTGATTTGCCACATGGAAACAATAAATACTTGATTTTTAAATATGACTTGGATTCCAAGGAATCCACGAGAATTTTAAAACTCTACGCTTTAGAAATGTTCCTTTTGCAATCGAGCCGTCTCGCCATATTTACAGATTTATCCAGTTAAAAATTCTAATTCACTTTCAAACTTTTTCACAATACGCTTGTAGATACGACGCAAAGTCTGTTTTTGAAACATATAGATTACCTGTTATGATAACCACAAACGGACCCTACTAGAATGTCATACAGCTGTGACATCCCTCGATGCCTTTCTTTTATTTACCATCACAAAACGAGCAGGGCTGTAATTGTTTGCCATTCCATATTAATTGACTTGCGGGTACTGCAGTTAAACGGTTTTTACGTTAAATCGAATGACACAAAATGGAGGATGGAAATTTTTGGCCCGGACACAACGGGCGCTGTACCACTGTGCGGGCTGATTGTTTTAAATGTCAATGTGATTAATGAGATCGGGTGACGTTTTTGTCGAATAAAACTCGCATCTGGTGTCACTGGGAATCCGGATGTAGTGACAGCCCGATTGGCAGTGATCGAATCAGTTTGTTAACGATGCGGTTGGTCTAACTGATGGTTATGGGGAATAAAATGGTGGATGTGAACGTGTTACAATCGAAAATAGAACGGCCATTGCAATATTTATTACTTTTTAGATAGAACGCCAGAAACAAAAGTTTATAAGATTTGGAGTTGGAGTTTTTTTTTTAGTTTTTATAAGATATCTTGGAAACCGTTTATTTTCAATACTTCAATTTCTTCTACAGAGTGTCGTCATTACTCTATGATTGTTTACTATAGAAGTTACGTTGGTCTGTTATTCGTCTATGGCATCTTATGAAATCTTACTCAGTCACCTTTTGTTAGATTAGGTACTAGCCCCACGATAGTAAAGTAAAACGGTATCCTTGGAAAAGCGAGATAGACATATTATGCCCGTTTTCACCATCAATCCCTAATTTTTAAGTGACCCCTATGGTAACAAATAACAGTAATTTTGTTTTCATAGGGGTCACTTAAAAATTAGGGATTGATGGTGAAAACGGGCAATAGTCTTTTAATGCCTCAGATCATAGAGTGTAATGCACATTAGCAAGATTCAATCAAACTTTATTTCCCTAAATTCTAAACTAAAACCAGTATACTTTAACGCCTAAATTAAAGCCTTCCCTTTTTCATTTGCACTTCCTTCACACCGTGCTAACGCGCCATCTTTTTCTCAAAGCTGCGCCCATTCCGCGCACTGTGCATTCAGGAGCTTTCAAAGGAAAGTGTCTCGGTCTCAATGTCCCTTTTTAACGATAAAAAGGACTGAATGCATTAAGCTCGGACTAAGGCTGAGCTTTGGTACTTTTTGGTTAGTTCTCGGAGGGTTTGTTTGCAAGTTTTAAATACACGATGCAACTATCCTACCCTATTTGTATATTCTACAAGAGACTTGCATCTTATTTTAAACTATTTTCTACTTATTGCATAAAATGTTACTTATCAATGAAGCTGGTAAAAATGCAGTGATTTAAATAGTGTTGAAGTTAGTACTAATATACCCGTTAATCTTTCAGCAGCTATTCCCGTTAAAATATTCGTTGGTTCACTACAAAGTCTAGTGGTCGATGGAGATCAAACTACTGCCCCTTGAATGGGCAGCCCAACACTTATATTCTTGAGTAAAGTCGTCAATTTTGTTGACAAACGTCATTGATCGGCACTGCGCCGAAGCTATAGGGCTGACTTCGGTAAAATGATGTGACGTGAGGTGCCAAACTGCGGAAAATGGCGGAGCAAATACATGATTTAGCATGAATTATCATGAATAATATTAACTACCTATTTACCTCTCAGTGTCTTGAGGCAATTTAAAAAAGTACATTCTGTGTTTTTATTATTATTTAGACAGTTAAATACTGCACAATATTTAGTACACCATTTTCTTTATTTTCTTCCATCATACACAAGAATACGCGTGCGTGAGTCAATGTTCGTCCGTATGTGAGGCCTTGTCGAATAGTATCCTGTAGGTGGGCCATCGTGCGTGTTTTGTTTTCGATGTAAACTCGCGGAGATGAACAGGCCTGGTGACACCCAAAGAAGCCAAAAAGTTCACAAGGTGGTGTTGGTGGTGTTGGCACGAACTATTTGACGCTACATCTGTTTAAATCAAAATAGGATTTACCAACGTTACGAATGTTGTACCTGTTATATGAAAACGTTGACATAAAAGAGGTGGTATTTAAAATAGTGTAACTTAAAAATGGTTCTCTGAAAAAAAACATCAATCTGAAAAACTTCAAGTTTCTACCCAAAATAAACGAAATAATGGTCCCTTTCAAAACAGATTCCCCAAATTTGTACACAACCCATCAAAAATTACCCTTACCGTTCAAAATTTACGACTTGGCCAAGTATTTTCAAAACATGACAGAGTTTGATCGTTTCAGTACTGCGTACTTACTATGAATGCTCATAGCAACTGATCTTCAATCTCTATCGAAAAGTTATAGCATGCTAGGCTAAGATTCATGTCCTTTAAATTTAATGTCGTTTAGATATGAAATCAAGAAAAATGCACAGTGATTTTTACTATTGAAAGAAAAGTCAACAATACAACGTTAGAATGGACGCATTTTCACTTAGAAAAAAAGAATCGATAGCCCGTTTTCTTGTACATTTGGTAGTTTTAAAAGCTGCATCTTGCAGGTAACATAATTATCGATTTAGCCATTGATCTTTGAGATTATAATCATTAGATACAACTTAGTCTAGTCATATTTTTTTTAAGTTTAATCTTTTTTTTTTATGCTAGGCAAGGCAGATATTTGACCGCAATCGCACCTGGTGTTAAGTGAGATGCAGTCTAGGATGGTTATATCTGCCCTCTAAGTGCCTATTCACTGTCGCCTTGAAAACGCCCGGATTATTGTGTTCAGGAAATACAGCAGCAATAATAATAGTAATGGTTTCCAGACCAAATTGGCTTACCTATACCTAATACCAGTCATTTGCTAACAAAATGGTCTATTAGGAAAATTCCAGCAAAGTTGTTCAAACTTCACAATAAAATACTTATTGGTATTTAAGACCAAGCGAACTTGATGGCCTCTTCTCCGTAATATGAAAAGCCTATTTCACTGTCATGATTAAATTGATGAATTTGGCGGTTGTGCCACTTTTGTTTTGGATCGATTTGACGCAGTGGCTATTATGCCAAAAGAATGTCTATTTCAGTCGCTTTAAATTGCGACTAATAAAATATTACAAGATAGATAATTCATTGTTAAATTTCATCTCATATTCCCTGCCTTACAAGGCGACTAGGGAAGAAATATGCGAACATCAGACCTCCCCAACCCATCTGGCGAGCGCGGCGAGTGCAGGCCAAATCCTACATTTTCCTCTGGTAAATTAGAGAGGGTCTTGCTCCTGCAGTGGATACGAAATGACAGTCATGATGATGATGAACATTCTTGAGACATGTACGCCAAATTCTCCATTTACCTCTTGTCATAGTAAATTAGAGAGAGTCATGCGTCTGCAGTGGTGACCAAATGACCTAATGAGGATGATGCCAAAAACGTATGGAAGCGTAAATCATTTCATCCATTGGGTCCAAAGGCCCGGTTTCCACCAATGTGAAGCGGAGAAGATAAGTGTCGGGCCGTCAAATTTTTCTATAGAATTTGACAGCCGCATTGCAGCTGGGTGGAGACGAGGAGTGAAAATAATGAAATCTGATTGGTTATTCAACACACTTCTGTGCTCCGCTCTGATTTGGTTGAAACCAGGCCAAAGGTGGCATGAATAACGTCATAAAGCTACTTACTCCCTTTACCCGCAAAATGTCCCAATAATATCTTACCAAAAAGAAAAATGCTCAAAAGCTTTTTACTTCAAGCCTCACCAATTACTTGACAAGCAGGTCTTTTCTTTGATAAGGACCTAATCGTGACAGGCACTCGATTGCTCTTATTGGCTTCTAAAACGCCTTTGATTTGTGGAACAGGTATGATGAGAGGAAAAGTTTTTGTTTTAGGTCTTTAGTTTATGGAACTGTCTTGTTTAATATACCTAGTGCAAAATCGCGAAAATAATATTCTTTACAACTTTTTTTAATATGCTTTTTATATCATTCGTCATTTACCAGATTAAGAGAAAATTGAAGAGTTAGAAAACACGTTCGGATGAGATTTTTCGTTCGTTCGTTTCAACCAAATGACGTCCACTGCTGGACAAAGGCCTTCCCCAAGGTTTTCCACAATAAACGGTCCTGCGCTGCCCGCATCCAGGTTCTTCCCGCGACCTTTACCAGATCGGTCCAGCTAGTAGGAGGCCTGTCCACAGAGTATTTTCAATGATCCTTAATGGCCGCAAAAATATGTCATTTTATAATGGTTGGGTCTAATTACGATTTCCATTAGTTCTTTAATATTAAAAATTCTTGGTTAACTTCAGACAAAATTCACCCTATTTTTCTACTTTAATAAACCACGTTTCATTAAGGCGAGGTTCCACACAAGTGGCCTAATAACATCATTACTAAAATCTGCGGGCTCGTATTCTGTGAGTACGTACAAACATCACATCAAGTGTTACAAACTTGCATCTTATCTACTTGTAATAAGCGTTATAATGCTACAAAAATCTGCGATCTCGTATCCCGTGAGTGCGTTCATAAAACTCTTCTTTATTACACCCGTGCGTTGCTTGTATTCAATTTACATTTCTCAAGGGAGAGTTGGCAATTTTGACTGCTGTTAAAAAGCCACAGACTAAAAACCTACGGATGATTGAGAACCTCTTTTTTTGAAGTCGGGTAAAGAAAGTCAGAATTTAAATCCTCGGAACAGATCGATTGGACAAATTAAATAAATGACTTATGGACTTCATGCCTTAGGTAACAAAACTAAGAAAATCAACATGAAAAAAAAAAATGAAATAAATTACATAAGAATACCTAATTTTGAAAGTATTGAGTGATTTAGATCAAGTCCACTTATGAGGTAGGCTATACATATAAAAACAAACGTGTAAATAAGTTCTAATGGCTGTCTGTCGTAAAAAAAATAATATTAAGAAGCTGTGAAATGTTGGAAGAAACAAGAATGTGTCTTTAAACTATTTTTTTTTGTTTAAAGGTTTCTCTGACAGAGCTTTTGCATATCTCGTTATTTTTTCCAGTTATAACATGTTTAGATTTTTTTTTAAATACTGCAATTTTTATTTTAATAACCACTACACTATGTGCCCTCATCGTGCGGGTTTTAAAATGTTTAATAAGAGTAACTCCGCGGTTAAGAGTTCACGCGTCGTTTCCTCTCATTGCCTTATAAATATGAAATACCTTTAATAACAAGGAAAGGTTACTGAAGCAGAATTACAGGGTTTTAGTTTCGTCTTAGTTTAAAGTTTGAACGGATTGATTTCTTATACACAACGAAGACACAAAAATATTCACATAAATTTAAATGTAAAAATCTTAGTTGATGATTATGAATCTCTTCGTAACTAAATAGTCCAGTAGAATTAAACACAAAAATGAATTAAATCGGAAATAATTCCTACAAAAGATTTTGTTGCTTTAATGGCTTCATTGGTTGCCCATTAATACTCTCCTAGGTTTTCGACTTCGACGGAGTTGTGCTTAAGTGGTGGGGCCCCCGAAAGGGGCGCTTTTTCGGTTTTCCGGTTATACCGCGTAAAGGACTTACCCTATCGAAAAGTGGTCTTCCTGACGGTTGAAGGGCATTTAATCCTGCATTAAATAAGACCAAATTCATATGTTTTGGACAAACCGTTCTCGTGCAAATGTTCGGCAAAGTAGAAAATATGTGTATAATTAATGACCCTCTCCACGTCCAATAGCTCGTCACCCATAGGCTCCCAAGCCTTGTAAAGGGTCGCCTTAACCAGTGTAACCCTATCAAGGCTTACGAGCTGGATGCGCCTATCCTTGTTCGTCCCAGCCGTTCCTTAACTGCGGTTGCTGCACCTCTTCCTGGCACTCACCTGAACGACTCTGTGTTACCTACTGTGGCTGCCCCTCTTCCTGGTATCCTCCTGCACGACTACGTTGCCTAGCCGTATGCCTGGTCTAAAATTCGACGCCAAAAATCAACAACAACAAGTTCATATTAAAACGCTGAAGAGTTTTTAGTTTGTTTGAACGCGTTAATCTCAAGGATTACTAGTTTGATTGAAGTAATTATTTTTGTGTTGAATAGCTCATAAATTGAGAAAGGCTATAGGATATATACAATCACTCTACGACTAATAGAGGCGAAGCAGTAAAGAAAAATGTTGCAAGCACGGAAAATAGTATTTAAACTATTTTCACGCGTACGAAGTTGATTTTGTGGCGTCGAACCTTGGACCAGGCATATGGCTAAGCAATGCAATCGTACAAGAGGGTACAAGGAAGAGGGGCAGCCACATTAGGTAACACTGAGTTGTCCTGGAGAGTGTCAGGAAGAGGTGCAGCAACCGCAGTTAAGGAACGGCTGGGACCAACAAGGATAAGCAAATCCAACTCGTGAGCCTTGACAGGGATACGCTGATTAAGGCGACCCTTTACAAGGCTTGGGAGCCTACGGGTGATGAGCTATTGGACGTGGAGAGGGTCATTAATTATACACATATTTTCTACTTTGCAGAACATTTACACGAGAACGGTTTGTCCGAAACATATGAATTTGGTCTTATTTAATGCAGGATTAAATGCCCTTCAACCGTTAGGAAGACCACTTTTCGATAGGGTAAGTCCTTTACGCGGTATAACCGGAAAACCTAAAAAGCGCCCCTTTCGGGGGCCCCCACCACTTAAGCACAACTCCGTCGAAGTCGAAAACCTAGTAGACTCTTAATGGGCAACCAATGAAGCCATTAAAGCAATAAAATCTTTTTTAGCAATTATTTCCGATTTAAAAGCTAATTCTACTGGCCTAAAACGTCATTTTTTAAAAATGTTGATAAATAGGGCAAGCTAAATAAAACTCTTTAAAATATAAATAGATACATATTTATTCAGTAGGTATCATCAGAACAAGAGACAGAGTTTAATTAAAATGACTTATAATGCTTTTTTAATTAAATTGTGATGTAAAAGGATACATCAAATTGTTTGCAAATTATTGGAAAAATCTGTTCAGCATAATTTTGTCTTTGACAGTAAAGTCAGAAAGGTTTCCAAAAACACAAAATATCTCAATATTAACCTCTTATGCAATGTAACTAAGTAATTTAACCAATAACCAGACCATCGGAACTGTAGACCTCTGGGAAATCTAACCTTGCTATCTTCAGCAAATTTAATAACATGAAAATACTGAAAAGCTGAAATTCTCTTGCTTTTTCATGTAAGGCACCTGTAGGAGAAGTTTTAGGTTTTATTAAACTGCAAGTCGGTTATACTGAAGGTAACATTTTAAAATCTAGGGTTTATTTTGTTGGTTTCAATTTTGAAATAAAACACGAGATTATAAAACAAGAAAGTGTTTTTAAAGAACCTATTGACTAACTTAAGAAATAAAACTAATAAAATTGATTCAAAGCATTAGTGGTTGATGTGCTATCTTACCTTAATGACAGTGGATATAAACACAAAAGTACCTATTTATGTACTCGTAATTTGTACTAGGCGCGTTATCAAAAAAGAAACAGCTGATGTAAGGTCACCTGTACTGTGCCTGTACATTGACACTTATTAAACTCTCAATTACCCACACAACTTAATGACATTTTTAACTTTTTAACTCAGTGGGATAATATTTCCCACCACATTTTTAACCTTATTCCCTTGCTTTAAGCTCAAAAACAAAAGGTTAATCAGATGTCTGCGGATTGCCGAAGGGCTTCTCAATGACAAGAAGAAGTGTGCAATTTCATTGACAGCTTAACGATCTTGTATTGTTGAAATAACATAATTTAAATGAGCCGCTACTTCAAATTGACGTAAGTATCAGTGTGCTTACCATGAGTTTACGTTAGGTGTGCTCGTTAGCGACTACGTAAAAAATGACATTTAATTGTATGACATATTGTGCAGCGCCCCTAGTGGCTACTTTCAAGAAACAAAATCTTCATAGAGATTTTTGACGTACTCGCTAGCGAGCACACCTAACGTAAACTCATGGTAGTTAAGCAGGTCACAGACGGTGGTTAACAGGTTAACAGAAAAGTTGGTGGGAAATAATATTAAGATACTTAAGATACTAGTTTTTCCTGCGGCTTCGCCCGCATGAAATTTTATCTGTCACAGAAAAACTTTGTCACGCGCGTCCCTGTTTCAAAAACCGGGATAAAAACTATTCTATGTCCTTACCCGGGACTCGACTTATCTCTATGACTTTCATCAAAATCGGTTCGGTGGCTTAGACGTGAAAGTGTGACAGGCAGAGTTACTTTCGCATTTATAATATTAGTAGGAATATTTGGAAATCCATCGCTTGTGTTATTTTTTCCTGACAAAAAT
This sequence comes from Ostrinia furnacalis, assembly GCF_004193835.3. NCBI lineage: Eukaryota > Metazoa > Arthropoda > Insecta > Lepidoptera > Crambidae > Ostrinia > Ostrinia furnacalis. The sequence goes on along the minus strand of NW_021137266.1, from coordinate 87,603 downwards.
AAAAAATATTTAAGATAATATGTCGTAATATCTACGAGTAAGCTACATCGCCTAATGACTTTTAAAAGTAATTTTGAAGGATTTCAAGAAGTAGTATAAATTAATAAGGTATTTTCTTTTATGTGGTCCTATCAGTCCGTATACCAAAATTCATAAAAATTGACTCAGTGGTTACGATGTGAAAACTTTATTGGCCACTCCAGCATTTTATAATATCATGAATATGGTAGTGAAAGAAGATACATACTTAGTAAAATTATAAATTACCTATTATAGTTTGCAAAACATAAAGATATTATTCGACGGCAAAGATCAATTTCGATAACACAGGATACTTATGTGAATCTTGCCCACATACTTCATAGCAAAGATATCTACACATAGTAATTATTTCACATCTGTTTCGAGTATGCATTAAAGGTTAACTCCGGCACTTTTTATAAGTAAACAGTATAGGATAGTCGGCCTCAAAAAAGTGATAAAATTTAGCATTGATTGTGTGAGACCGCTTAGTTAGAGTAACCATGATTTAATTGATTACGCATTATAGTGCAGCACTAGATTTTAATTTTTATTTAAGCACTAACGCTCATACAGGTTCAATTCTACATCAAATAGTAAATCATTTTTTTTATAATTTCACACATCGCTATCTAGCCCCAAAGTAAGCAATTAATATGCTCGTGTTATGGGTGCTAGCGTAACGGATGTGCACTACTATATTGTACATTGTACATAATCACTGATTTCTGTGAAGGGTCTGCCGTCAGAGAAATCGAATCGAAAATACGAGTATTTAAACTAGGTTACTGCACTCTTGCTTGAATAAAAGTACACAATTCTAAACTGCACAAAAAAATATGTTAATGAGGATTTGAGAAATCAGTGTTTTTCTAGTTGACTGTACATCTCCCCATCTCAAATTGCTTCGCGGAGTTGTTTTGGTTCAAAAAAGAGAATCACGCGCACAATAATTTGCGTATGGTAACGTCGGAAAAATAAATGGATTCCTACTACTGTTTTTTTAAGACATTCCTGATTTTCTTTTCGTACTTACTACCTTGATCAAGTCTTACAGTCTCAGAGGTTAAACCGTCCTCTAAAAATGTCTCGATTTATACTGGAATCCTCCGTTCTGTGTAATTTATAAGCGCTGGTACCGGTATTAGGGCATTCCCAAGCTCTAAAAATTCCATCCCAATAAATCTAGATTTTCTTAGACTACTGGCCAAACCCCTTGGGTTGGGATATTTCACGTTTAATAGCCGGTGCAGGCGACTGGGAATCTTGAGTGGGTAACAGAGCTGGTGTTGCTAGAATTAGTTTCTAACTTGGCTGAAAAAGTTTGCTTTGATATTTTTCGACTTAGTAGGTATAGTCATAGTTCCCTGGTGTTACGAGTTAGTAGGTCCACAGTTATCTTTTGTATTGTACAGGTACGTAATTTCCAAAATGCTAACAAGTTTTTTTTTTACATTTCACCCAGGCATGGCAAACAGGTTTATATCACTGTACCACATCATCACAGAAACTAAAGGGAGATGTGACAAGGGGACGGGGCGGTGTCGCTGCAATATGCCCAAAAACATAACACATTACTCGTGAAAGCAACGATGAAGACAGCGACGTCATAATGACGTAAACAGATTGCTTGCGTAGTACTAAAGTTTATTCGTATAGACGTTGAGTACTGATACCACAGTGGATAATGAGCACATAATATTTTGATTACTTTGTGTATGTGAATTTCTAATGCGACACTGAGTTTCGAACTCGGCGTATGAACTGAACCTATTTACTTGCAATTTAATATAGATATAAATAAGTACTTAGTTTGAGACTCGGACATGAGTTAATTTTAACCTTTAACTACCGACCTATACGTCTCTCAGACGTAATAAATTTTCATTTTGAAATATTTCTAAAATCACGCCACCTTCGGCGTCACCTCTCCTGCTACCTTCCTCCCTCCGCGTTGCAAGCCACCACTCGACGTCGCGTCCGCGGCAAGTTCATATGTCTCCGTATCGAAGCGATCGACGTCTCACAGACGTAAGTACGGTGTTTATGTAACAACATTTCGTACGCATAAACAAGGGCGAGATAAGTCGTGGCCGAATTTTATCCTCGCTAGGACGTGAATTAGTCCTCCCAGAAATGAAACTACGTGTTTACAATGATAGAATCCTATCGAGCGAGTTTTAGGACCCGCCGATATGCCCGAGCCTATACCACCAAAAAATTATCCAAATCCAGATTATTCCAGATCCAGGTGTTAGAAAGACGTGTGAAATCTGTCCCGTTCGGTTGAAAAGGCGAACGAGTACTGTTGCTGCAAATTTAAGAAACCTATCTACCTTATCTACCTACCTTACTTGCTGCCTACAAATATGCAGTGACTGCAAACGTACGTAGTGAATGTACCAAATATTCAAGTGCTGTCAGTTTTTTTATATTTAAATAAATAAATAAATAAATCTTTAGACAATTTCACACATCGCCAGCTAGCCCCAAAGTAAGCAACTTAATGCTTGTGTTATGGGTGCTAGCTTAACGGATATACCTACTACTTATATACTTTTTTTTTTTAAATACATACATATTATACATAGTAACACCCAGACCCGTCACAGAAATTAAAATTCATCATTTCAATTTCTGCCCGGCCGGGAATCGAACCCGGGACCTCTTGGCATAGTAGCACGTTCTGAACCACTACACCAAACGGCCGACAATATTAAAACTAAGAAGTAAGATTTATGTTTCATTTCGATAATTGTTTACAGAAGATAACATATTTTCAGTTCATTCGTTTTTTAATATTTAATTTTAGAGAAAAATAAGACTAAAGTAAGTCCTTAAAATTAAGTGCCAAATAATCGTGACCTCTCGAATAAATGTTGATTTTACCTGAAAAATAACGTGTATTTTTTTGAAATCCTGTAGTTTACTTACCTCAAATAACAATCTTTTTAATGCATAAAATAGAAAAATGTAGCATGCAAATACACTTGTAATTTCATTACAAATTTTTACGTCTCTCAGTCGTCACATCGGCGTAAGTGCTGCGTTTAGACCAGGTCGGCAGCTAAAGGTTAAAAAAGTTTTAGGAAATTGAAGAGGGTGAAGTGGCGAGCAAAAGCTAGTGAGAAATTGTATTGCTTATCCATGGCAAAATCCATAGGAAGTATCCTTTGGATTCAGAAGTCCATTCTGAAATAAATATCTAGCGTATCACAAAAATAAGTTTTTTTTTCTACTTCTGCTGTCGGTACATCCCACCCAGCCGAGCGGAATGCAAAAAGCGGTGCGAGCGAGAGGCATTATCTCAAATGAAGACATTATCCGGCGCGCGCGCATCCTACGTACGCCTTTGATTTGTGCAAGCAGCCTGGGAAAATGGCGGCTGATTGGGAACCAGTAAGGGTTAGGGTTTAGTTTTATCTGGCAAGTCAAATTTAATTATAATATCTGATTTCTACATAGGTGTAGACAAAGATAAAGAAACTGGCACAAAGGATGTAAGGTCAAAGTCAAAGATATCTTTATTTGTATGGACTGTTAAAAATGCTTATACTAAAAACGAAGAAATAAGAAATCAACACATAAACTAACTAGGAAAATCCATAAAATCTGAATAATAATAATATTGACTATCTGTAGGTTGTATTATACTTTCATAATTATCATCAAATACATTTTTCACTATAAATAGAGTTTAATTAATGATCTTAAAAAAGTATTGGATTTTGGCGTCAAAATAAACTAACATTAATTTCTTATACTTTTTAGTTAAAAGTAGTCTCATTTTCTACTACCTACTTATAGGATAGTAGATCCCTAAGTGAGTGACCTGGAATATAGTAAATTTTTTCTCACATTCGGCACATAACTTTTTAAGAGACATTTTAAGAGACGCATTATAAAATTAAAAACTTCAAAAACAAAAGACAAACCACAGACAACGGATATGAAAGTGGAGAGTCCCAAAAGCGGCAAATAACTTCTGGCCTTTACGACAAACGTCGGCAAGTGTGCACTATTGTGCTATAAACCACAAGCGACTGCACTGGGGCTTACCTACAGCACATTTATCTTAACACTGTGTCTTATATAGCCATAATAAGAGCTGGTTTTCAATAAAATGCACAGTCTGATGTGCTGTTGACTGTATTTTGGTAGAGACTAGCACTTCAAGCTAAACACTGAGGCTTATGCAGCCGTAATAGGAGCTAATTTGCCAAAAGTATGGTGTGATGTTGATTGTACTTGCTGCAGTTTATATCGTCTTGCATTATGGACTGACAGACGAACTTTCAGATGGTGCATTGATGGTTAAGAGGAAATGGATGAATCCATAAATTGCACACGGTTTAAGATTAAATTCACATCTTAACAAACAATAATGTTTTTTTGAGATTTCAACATTGACCCCTAGTAAAAGTTGTTGTATTTTGAGCTCTACAATCAACACTGAAAAGAAAATGAGGATCTTATAAGAGAATAAACTATTCGTTGCAAAACTATTATCATCAAAGAGGTAAAATAGAGCATAAAACAACTGAGTAATTAAAATATTAACATTTACGCCATTCATCATCATCATCATTTAAGCCATATGACGTCCACTAAATGCGTCCATAGACCTCCCCCAATGATTTCCATAATGAACGATTGGTGGCCGCATATAGCGCCTTCCTTTACGCCAATAATAAGAAATGTTTCATTTCATTCAAGCCGCGGGCATTAGCTAGTTGCTCGTATACAAAAATTCATAACATTCTTTACAGCAGGTAAAAGCTTAACAAATAACAATTTTCATGTTTCACAGTGAAGCAAACACCATTACTCGTCCACAAACAATTTTAAAACAAACACTGGAACGATTCATACAAACAAAGCGATCGTAAATAAAGTATTAACCCCACATAATAACGGCGCAAAAAGTCCATTGAGTGTGCAATTTTTTATTCGCACGGAAACACAATTGGAAAATGTATAGAAGATTCTCTCCTTTGACTTTGACCGTCAGAACTCTGGCTTGATTGGTTAAGTATTTCATACCCATAAAACAATAACATTCAATAGAAGCTCACACAGTTTTTCAACTGTATTATGAGGTTAGCAGTAGTAAAAGTACACAGGGACGGGGTAAAACGCTTTTTAATAGGGATGTTTCCTAGGCAGGAGAGCACGCGGTCGATCGCCAACCCGCTGGATAGACGCCATCACGAAGGCCACTGAGTCCACCATGGTCCAATGTACTCGCGACGCCTCTAACCGTCAGAAATGGAAGCACATCGCCAGGAGAGCTACCCTCGGAGATAACATCACCCCACCATGTACCTCGTCAGCGCAACCACGACCACTCTGACAAGAGAGCCCGACTAAGAAGAGTTTCCTAGGTAAAAAAGTAGGAGTTTGAATTAGTCCATCAGGTAACTTATCAAAAATACTCGATACGTCTTTTTCACTTTTTCTGACTAATAAAAATTGAAAGAGATAAAAGGCGCCAAAGTTCAAAAGAATAGAGGCCCGTGACGTCAAGAAGTGTTTAAAGTGCAGCCCTTTGTGACGTCTTTCTGTCATCAGGATTATGAGTGAAGCTTGCTTCCATCTGTGATGCCTGATCATAACTTTATAAATGACAAATATTATTTTTGATTTGATTGCGACCTTTCTGTATCGAGTTCAATAATTGTACCGAAACTATGGACTCGCAAAAAATTCACAATGAACGATTAAGTCGCGGCCTCGTTAACAGGAACAAAGTATCTGATAGACGCGGAGTGGAAATTGATGGAAGAGATACTTAAATATTTATACCAAAAATGTCATTTTTAATAAAGAGACAACCAAATACCAACCAAACGAAAACCAGCATTGTGTTCTTTGTCACGATAAGCTACCATAAGCGTCTCAATGTTGACATAGCTCAATCGGACCATCAGTTTAGTGTGCGCTCCAAAACGTCCGTGCTTTTTGCAATTTCTTTCTAGGACTGCAGGTTGACTCTAGCTTGCTATGTCCCGATTGATTTTACACGCGTTCACATAATTTTAACACTGAGTAATTTTATAAAATGTAATGGGACATACATACGTCTTAGCGATTAATTGAACCCAGGACCTTTGAATCGAGAGTCTCATGCCCGTTTTCACCATCAATCCCTAATTTATACTAAGTAAACAAAATTCCTGTTATTTGTTACCACAGGGGTCACTTAAAAATTAGGGATTGATGGTGAAAACGAGCATCACTCTCTTAGCTTATGAACACGCAGCAAAAAAGCACTCAGTTCTATTATTAGTTTGTACGTAAAGTAAAGGGGTAACAAATAGTCACAGATAACTTTATGGCATCTGATCTAGAACTAATAGATCTTCGGTTACTAATAGTTAACTCTAATGACGGCGCGAACGCTTCGTAAGTATACTTCCAAGCAATAATGACTATATTAAGAACGTCTTTATGAGTGCGTGTGAAAAACTGCTCCTTTATAGCTGAAGGTCATTAAAACAAGATAATTACTTTTATCAGACTTATGATGAATACTATGAGGATGAGATATTGAGAACTAAATATTTTTATTACTGAAGTTTTGAGTGTTGAGTACCTACACAACTTTATTTTTAAAGTTACCAGTGTAGAGTGAAATTCAAATTATTGTGGCAAAAATACAACTAACTACTAGATAAAAGTTTAAGAGACAGATAAATAAATAACACGTTATTGTAAATTAAACATGAAACGAAAATAAAGAGATTAGACTTTTCTTGTGTGTAGTGTAACAGTGCTTAATGGACCGATGGCCTCAAGAAAGTTGGAGGGAAGAAAAGCTTGTTTTAAACAAATCAGGGACTCTTGAGCTTGATATCTGATTATTACATTGACTGATGTGACTATTTCTAAGAACTGCAAAAGCAATTTAGTATTTCTTAGATGACCGTTTCAAGCTCGTAAATTAATAACCAACAGGATTAAGTCCGACAGCATCTGATTTTGATAACATAATCAAGCCTTCCAAATAGGGTTGCCAGGTGTCCGGCTTTATCCGGACATGTTTGGCTTTTTACAGACTTGTCTGTCCGGTTTTTGTTAGGCTATTTATGTGGCCGCCGCGCTATTTGAAAGTCGAGTCACCGAATAATATCGAGCACACATGCGCGTATCAGGATGTTCGGTCACTGATTCGAAGATGATTGATGATTGATAGAGAAGTCGAACCTTAATTTTGATCTCTTCCTATGTTCTTCTGATTAATTTCGTTGCAGGTCCAATGACAGTTTAACTTTCTCCCAGGACAAACTTAACCTTCATTGGATGGGTTTTTGTGGCGGTCAAGCTGTAGATCCTGGCTACACATGAGTTGCAGTGGTGAGAACGAGAGGTGGGAATAATCCCGTTTGATTCGAAGATGATAGTTGATAGTACCACAGAATAATAATAAGTACTACGTGCAGAAGTTTTACTTCGCGAAGGTATTTAAAAAATGTATGCTCAATGTCATTAACAATATGGTGTAATTTAGCCTGTCTTAAGAGTCAAGCACCATTTTGTTGACAAACGTCAGTGATCGGCACTGCGCCGAAGCTATAGGGCTGACTTCGGTAAAATGATGAGACGTGAGGTGCCAAACTGCGGAAAATGGCGGAGGAAATACATGATTTAGCATGAATTATCATGAATATTATTAACTACTTATTTACCTCTCAGTGTCTTGAGGCAACTTAAAAAAGTATATTCTGTGTTTTTATTATTATTTAGGCAGTTACATACTGCACAGTATTTAGTAGGTACACCATTTTCTTTATTTTCTTCCATCATACACAAGAATACGCGTGCGTGAGTCAATGTTCGCTCGTATGTGAGGCCTTGTCGAATAAGTACCCTGTAGGTGGGCCATCGTGCGTGTTTTGTTTTCGATGTAAACTCGCGGAGATGAACAGGCCTGATAGTACTCACTCCTGAGCTATGATACTAATTTTAGAGTAAAATGTCCGGCCAAATTAAGCACCGAGTTCGGCTTTTGTTTTTTCGACCTGGCAACCCTACTTCCAAACCTTGTGGCGATAAATCTTTAAAAACGCCGAACGTATAATAACTAAAAACTAATAACACCTCTCACAACCCAACGGATGTGAAATACCTAGTCGTTATCCTCTAAAAATAGATAATTACTTCATCAGGCTTTATCCTTATAATATTCACTAGTTTTTGCACGTGGCTATGCTTGCTTGGATTCAAAAGTAATTATTACCGTCGCACTGAAAAAACATTCACTTTTCATTACATTTCTGATAAACAATAGTTCTTGTATTAAAGAAAAGGCCAAGTTAAATGTTTTGATTAAGGCTGAGTTGCACCACCTGACACTAACCGTAACTATAACACTAACCGGTGAATTTTGCATGGAGTTTAACAAACGTTAAAAATCTGTCAAACTCCATACAAAAATGTCGGCTATCTTTACAGTTACCGTCAAAGTTAGGTGGTGCAACTCAGCCTAAGTGTAGAATTTGTAAAGTTAGCAGAGTTAAGGCGTATAGACTGTAGAGTTATAATCATGAGATCTGATAACTTTTTGGTAGTGCGAGCCTATGGTCTTGTCTTGGCGACATTTTAAATGAAAATGTTATTGGTGAGATAAGTACAAATAAAAGTTGCATTAGCTTAAATGATTTAACAAATTGGTATAGGGCTTGAATAAAAACTACAAAAGAAAATAAAAAGAAGGTTTTAAAACTCTCTGAAACACTTTTCCAAAAGCGCTATCTATGATTCAATCGCATTCAAACCAGAGTATAGACTCTAAATCCGCTCAATTTCATTATATTACTTTGTTTTGAGCACGTATACTATTATGTGGTCTGCTATCTCATTGTTCTAAAATGAACTGTATTACAAGGGAACAAGGACCCTCATTATTCTGTCGTGCTAAAATCCGCAGGCGTTTGGTTCAGCGTATACTTTGCAGTGATTATGCTTACACATATAGCATAGAAATAACAGCCATCTCACTTTTACATTAAGTTTGTCACCTGTCATCCGCTTTGCAATGGAGGGAAGTCGAACCTTAATTTTGAACTCCTCCTATGTTCTTCTGATTAATAAAATTTCGTTGCGGGTCCAATGACAGTTTAACTTTCCCTCGGGACAAAAGTTGACCTTCATTGGTGGCTACACAGGAGTTGCAGTGGTGGGAACGAGAGGTGGGAATAGTCCCGTTCTACATTAGGTACTCACTTGGATAGCGAAGTGAAGCGCGAAGCGAATGGATACGGGTAACACAGAATCCTGCGTTCGTTGCGTCCAGGATGACCGATCGGTCATAGTCCACCAGTTGATGTCATTTGGCTGAAACTGAAAGGAACTGACTTAAGATGACATTATTAAGTTTCACATCGTATAGAGACACCGCAGTACCACAGCTTTGGTGTGTATTTTGAGTTTTAAATCAAAGGGTAGAGGTAAATTTTCGAAAATCCTTTTAGACCATATCACTAAGATTTAATTAACTATTTGCGTGCCTGAGCTATGTGTTGATTGATTAGTCAGAAACTGCTCTCTAGAAGTCTTTACAGAAGATAAGAAAATCCAAGGTATTACTAGGTACTATGAAGTCTACTTTCAGAGAACAGGCATAGTCTATTCTGTTTGTATTAGGTAATCTGGCATAAATATTTTTTATTTTCATTATTTTACAAGTTGGTATGCCTTATAAATAAATAAATAAATTAAAATAAAAGTGTCCTGGCCGTTCTCCCATATCGTCCGTCGAATATGCACGTCTTATTTACTTAAGTGGGGGCCTTTTCCTTAAGGAAATTACTTTAATCTGAACTCGTCGTGAGACTGCGTTGACGCGATAACTGGCACTTAACTTGATATGCGTGCGTTTGTGTGTTGTGTTGTGTTTTACATTTTATTGTAATGGAATAGGGACTATTTTGGGGTGAATGGGACAAACAAACTTGTTAATAGGAATGTGACGAACGAGTAATATGACTATTAATTATTGGTGTCATGTTCACAAACGATGGTTAACACCTTTGCTGCGGCAGTATCTTTCTAATACTTTCCATTCCTTCGGTACAAGGTCAATAAACCTGGTATTAAAACTTACATTGTGGCGGCACAAGGCTTAAAGACCTTGTAATATTTAAGATATATTAATTTTATTTTTGGCTTCATGTTAATAGATATTGTGTTTTTTTTCTTTGAATATTAATAATAATGCATTTATTGACATACACCTGAAGGCGTTCGTGAATAACTTGTTTAGTATAAAAATTATAGCTATATTCAAAATACAAGGCTTATGCACCCTGTGCCGCACTGAAGTAGGGAAGTCTGGTGGGTATTCTAGGGATGTGAAATACAAATATCGATAGTTTAAATTAAGTTTTAATAAAAATTTAAAAAGTAACAAACAAAGATGTTTTAATAATTTAGTCTAAATATTTTACAAATATGGCATACGTGCATAAATACTTAAATAAGCTATATTTAAAGAAAACATATTTAATAACATTTAGTTACAACTTCAAATGTTTGTCATGAAAAACATTACATAAATTAGCAATAAATCGTGTAGCAAATTAAATTATAATCAATTTGCAGTTTTGATTTTGATTGTTTCTCTTGACGCCATGTCGACATGTGCGTTTCTTACGAATGCGAGGCAACACTGGCTGCACGAAGCTAGCGTGGGGTGCGGTACCAGGTGCGCAGGGTACAAGGTGCTTCGACCTGGTTTCGCATTGTGAAGACATTTTATTACTTCCGTGCGGTACCAGGTCTAAAAACCTGGTATTAAGGTAGGTACATCATTACATTCTATTTTAAGAATACATCATAGATATACAGTGTGAGTCACGTTAAAGTGTACATATGAAAATAGATGAAACTAGACCTATTTTTATCGACAAAAAAGAGATAAAAAATTTTTTGAGATTTTTTTTTAATTTGTTATAGAATGTTTTTTCTTCCAATTACTTATTGTAAAGAAAACGTAATAACTTTTAAACTAAGCGGTATATCCTGATAAAATAAAAACAGTAATAATGCTAAATAACAGGCGACACTAAAACAATACATAAAATACACAAAAAAGGCCAAAAAATAATAAAAAATGATACTTTTTGAAAAAAATCTGCTTTTAAATTCGCGTTTTTTTTGTTATTTGATAAATTTCTCCAAAAAATGCCCCTATAACCGGCGGTTTTTATTACTTTGTATTATTCTCTATCGTATTACCTTCGTAAATCCAAAAATCACATGTCTCTATCCCTATCACAACGTTTGCAATGATCGTTTGAACTAAGCCTCTCCGGGCGCGCCATTCAAAGCTTCGTTAACAACGAAACTGAAAATGGCTCTAGATTTGTAATTTTGATAAAGACTAGTTAGATTTCAAATAAAAACAAAAGATTTCGAAGTAAGATAAGCATTTTAGTTAAAATTAAAATTGTCTCTACCTGTAGCGGGGAATAATGTTGTGGCAGACCGTTATTCAAACGATCATAGCAAATGTTGTGATAGGGATAGAGACATGCGATTTTTGGTTTTACAAAGATAATACGATAGAGAATAATACAAAGTAATAAAAACCACCTGTTATAGGGGCATTTTTTGAAGAAATTTATCAAATAACCAAAAAAACACGAATTTAAAAGCAGATTTTTTTCAAAAAGTATCATTTTTTATTATTTGTTGGCATTTTTTGTGTATTTTATGTATTTTTTTAGTATTTCCTGTTATTTAGCATTATTACTGTTTTTATTTTATCAGGATATACCGCTTGGTTTAAAAGTTATTACGTTTTCTTTACAATAAGTAATTGGAAGAAAAAAAAATCTATAAAAAATTTAAAAAAAATCTCAAAAATTTTTTGACCTCTTTTTTGTCGATAAAAATAGGTCTAGTTTCATCTATTTTCATATGTACACTTTAACGTGACTCACACTGTATATTCATCACTTTCCTACACCGGACCCAATTGAAGTTATGCCTTTCGCACGACAAGGAAGACTATAATTTTCTTAGCCGCACGGTAAGCGAGACGTACACAAGGTCTATAGACCTGGTTTCGCACTCAACGTGTTAAGTAAAGCAGCAAATCGAACGCACAGCGTTGAATAGAGCTCTGTGATTGGTCACTGTGAGACCTCATAGTTAACCACTTAAATCTGTCTTATAAACGCTTTTAGCACAAGCGTACAGTAAAAACTTTAGATTTATAATGCGTTATAATTCTATCATAAAAGCTCAACAAAACTAGAATCTATTTAGTAATTAACAATCAATAAATTCGTGAACATGAACTTAATGTTGAGTACTTATAAAAGAACCAAAGTGACTGACATAGCCCGCAGAATCGCTAAAATGAAGTGGCAGTGGGCGGGGCACATAGCTCGTAGAGCTGATGGCCGATGGGGCAAGAAAGTTCTTGAGTGGCGACCACGAACCGGAAGACGTGGCGTGGGCAGGCTTCCCACTAGGTGGACCGACGATCTGGTGAAGATCGCGTGAGGTGCCTGAATGGACCGGTCTTTGTGGAAATCCTTGGGGGAGAGACCTTTGTCCAGCAGTGGACGCCTTTCAGCTGAAACCACGAACGAACGAAAACATTAAAAAATATACTTCTTCAATATGTCAGTATTTTTTCACTTCCAAAATAATTGATCAAAATCATAGGACTCATATCTTCTCCAATACGAGTATAATATCATGGACAATGAAACTTTTGTACGTTTTTCAACTCGATTATGTGCGGTGAAATAAAAAGCTGATAACGTTAAAATATAGCCGAATGTTGCCGTATTGGTATTTAATTTAACAATGGTGTACAATACCCGTTAATCCGACTGTGACGGAGGTGATAGCAACCCTGTACCATGAGAAGGAAACGTGGGAGAGCGATATGAATTAATATTGAATTATCTTGGTACGGGGTATGAAAAATGATACTAAACTGTTAATGTGTAGACGCTTGGAATTATTAATTTAATTCAATTATTAACTCTTTGAAATCTGATTTGATATTATTTTTACTAATAAATAACATTCGTATCGAATATTTTGTGATTTTAAGAGAGTCCCCATTGTAATACCTATTCTGACAAATCGCGTCGTAGTTACTGGAAAAATATACACCGATACTAAAAACTTAACACAATTTTTAGTGATGGGATAGTTTGTTGATGTAAATATATTGTATTTACAGTTATACATTTATGTGTACACAATAACGTTTGTCGAACGCAGTGATGCGTGAACGGGCATTACAAACATTGCACGAAAACTATGGCAACAGTTTGTGTAGTCGATATTTGTATCAAAATCTAAACAAACAGTACGTACGGGACTCTATAAAGTGTTAGACTAAACTGTTTGTTCCTTTGCTAAAAATGGATCAATTACGATATACAGTAACCGCTTAGTGACGTCACAAAGTCATGCATACAGTGTTATAAATTATGTTACAGTACGTGTAAGTTAAGTTTAAGAACTTTCAAATAAAAACATTGTGTAAAGTGTGAGTTAAAAAAATAAAAGTGTAGCAAACCAAAAGCCACCAAAATGTCAAACAAAACCTACAACGATTTGATGACCGAGACGTCAGAGCTTCTGGGAGAAGCTACGCAAGCAGATGAAGCAGTCTTCGAAGGAGGAGCAGCGGAAAGGGTAGCGCTGCAGCCGCTGCTTTCCGAACTGCGCATCAGATACACAGTGCTGTTAGGGAAGTTAGATGCAGTATACGACCAGCTCTTGCAGCCACAAAAGCGCTTGATTGTCAGGCGACTGCTGGAAGCGTGCTTGGGGAGGCTGATTGAAATAAAACACGATCTGGTTGAGATTCAGATGTCAGATTTTACGTATGATGATGATGAGGTAAGCAATCATTTTAGTAGGGGATCCTTTAAATAGAGAATAAAGTAAACCTTAGTATTCTTGCTCTCAGAAAGAAATTGTAGGGCAGTCTTGACAAACCTATCATTCTACTGTAACTTCGTAAAAATAAATATTACTGAGGTTGCAGTAATAATACATTTTTTTTTGCTAAATCGCATCTATTTGAACTATATTGGTACTCCTACTCGTATTTAGGTGCCACGGCTGTCGTCTGTACGATAGCAATCTTTAGCTGACTTCTAAATACTGCTCTTACTTATTTTTAGACCCTCAACAAGCTCCAAGTAACACCATTCGAAGCTGAACCATGCATCCCTCAATACTTCATCAGGGAAAGAGAAGAAGAATACCAAAGCCGAAGGCAGTTCATCATTGATACCCTGAAGAAGCTGGGCCACGAGCCTCCCAGACCAGAACCCCTGGTGCTGACTGAACAGCAAGCTGTGCTGATCATACAAAGTCATGAAAGAGCTCGACAAGGAAGATTAAGGTAAGTAATTATTTCAAGTTAAATTATCAATAACTGTTACCAAAGAATAAGTAATGACTGTTTTTTTTTTCACGACAACAACAAATAGCTAATTTCCCATGTATAGGTAGTTATACAAATTCGTCATGTAGTATTGTAAAAAAAAATAGTAAATCAACTGTCACAGATAGTGCACCACTCGCTCTTTCAAGTTAAAAGGATAGATTTCATCCATTGTAACTGTATCACCAAAACCATTCAAAACGATTTACCTACCACGATGCAAATAAAGCACCCTCATATAAATCACACATAATATTGTTATTACAACAAAATGAGTAAAAATGGCTTATTTTAGAGGACAATTTATGAAAGAAATCCGTCTCCTGAAAGAAAAAGGACGAGATCAGAAAGGGGAAATGTCAGCATCAGCAGCAACAGCCATTCAAAGAGTGTGGCGTGGATTCCTAGCGAGGAGGGAGACCAAGAAACGAAAGAAAGAAGAACAACTCCTGATTGGAATGGAGTTGCCTCCTTATTATGAGTCGCAGAAAGTTAAAAAAGCTGAAGAGGTAAACTTTAGCCCACTGGCTATCCGAGATCAAGTTATTTAAATGACGCTTTAATTCTGGAATTGCTTCACAGAGCAAAGTAATTTCATACATAAAACTCGCTGTGGCGTAGTGGTTTCCTAATCAAAACTATCACATACGTTATTTTGTCTGTTAATACACACCAAATAGTGTTTAATGTAGTTTTTGGGGTATTATCCTAGACTACGTACTTAATTATTATTGAGAACTGAGCCTATGTAATTTAAATTATCATTAATTCTATGTGATTTTTATAAAGGTTAAAGAATATCGTCGTAAACTTCAAAAAGAACGGGCAGAAGAATATACCAAAGCTTTAGATACGATAGAAGATTCACTTCGAGCTCAGCACGCAGCCAGACTCAATGAACAGATTGGAGATGAGCTGAGAAGATGGATTTCTGAATACTATGAGAGGACTGACAGACTGCCTGAGATACCATCTGAAGAAAGTGGGGGGAGCCGAGCTATGTATAGCAGACAAGGTAAATTCAAAATAGTTAAGCATTACGTACCTGGCATTTACCTACAAACTAAGTACAGTTCGTGACACCGAATGTGGCCAAAAAGTTGAGAATCCAACCTTCCTCCAATTGTAATAAACACTTGTTGCGAAGTTTTTGGTTACTTTGGGTGTCACGAACGACGCTAACTATACATAAAATAATGATCTCTATTGACAAAAACCAAAACAGATTTATATAGTTTCAAATTACAGGTACAGGCATGGAGAGTGAACTCAGCAAATCCTCTCCTGTTTCTTCTGGAGGATCTAAAAGGAGTAAAGATAGCAAAGATAAAAAGAGTAGTAAAAATGGCGACGCTAAACCTCAAAAAGATGAAGGAGAAGACTTGATCACTTACAAATGCACCCCATCGTCTTTCTTACAAGACATTGTTAATGCTAATGAAGAGTAAGTTAAACACAATTTATACGTAACATCTGGTTACCTCAGTTTTAAGAATTATTGACAAAAATACAAGTAACATCAAGCTATAAGTAATTTCTGTTCTAGGTTTGAAGATATTTGGAAATTCAAAGAAGACGTAGACAACACCCACGAAAGATACTATAAAGACATGATTGAAAGAGAAAAAATGGTTAAAATTGAACAAGAAATACGAAACGTAGTAGATGAGATGATGAGAAATGAACTGGAATTGTTGCAAGCTGCATATGATAAGGATAAGGCCATCAAAGGGAAGAAGTCTAAAAAACCCCAAAAAAAGGTAAAAAAAATATTATTTGTTTGTATTCTCAAATTTATACAGCCAGGGCAAGTCCTCCTTATGGTAGATGGCTTCGATCGATTCATGACTTAGATTTTCTCAATGTAGTGTTTGACTTAATTTATGTGACTTGTCAAGGTTCGGAGAGGAGGCAAAAAAAACAAGAAGAAGAAGGAAAAAGATCTCACACCTGATAGAACAACCGAATCCCTTTTCGAAGAATTAGTATCTAATGGCATCATCAAACCATACCCAATGGTGAAAATCGACGATTATATCGGAGAAAAATCGTATCTTGGTGATGAAATGAGAAAAAAATGCGAAGACCCGACTCCGTGTTTGGGTGATATCAGACAACTTATCAAAGAATATTGCATTTTGCCACTCGGTTCAGAACATGTCAGGACTAACGCACCTTTGATTAGATCAGTCCTTATTTCAGGTAAGAAAATCATTTTCAAATGGTCGTGGTTTCAGCCATAGGTAGGTCGCCCACTTGACTGCTGAAGATAGGCCTCCCCCAATGATTTCCATAATTGGTAGCGGCCTGCATCCAGTGCCTTTTGATGATGATGATGATGAATATTACATTTCCTACTGTTCTAGGTCCATCAGGTAGTGGCAAAAAGATGCTAGTCCACGCAATTTGCAGTGAAGCTGGAGCAATGCTCTTCGACCTGACACCAGCAAACATAGTCGGCAAATACCCAGGCAAGACTGGCTTGATCATGCTGATACATTTAGTGATGAAAGTATCCCGTCTTCTCCAGCCATCTGTTATTTGGATGGATGAAGCTGATAAGCCATTTGTTAAGAAAATACCGAAGACTGATAAGACTGATCCGAAAAGACTGAAAAAGGATTTGGTGAAGATAATAAAAGGTAAAGAATTAAAGTCCAACTCCTTAGTAGCTTACTCGTACATAATAAGAACGCATTCGTTTGATAAACTCGGCCACAGGCCTCGGTTAATAAGTACCTAATGAAGAACCAGCGGATGCTTGATTCATTTCGGATTAACAAATAAAGGTATTTTGTTAATCTGATGCGTTGAATAAAAATCCGAAATGCATCAAGAACCAGTGAAACTAAAATTTAATCGTGGTTGCAATGCTTTTTAGTGCTTTTTGCGTCCATGATTTTTCAAATCATGGCAAGCAAAAGTTTTATTTCGTCTAACATTCTAGGTATTTACCCAGAAGACCGCGTCCTCTTCGTGGGGACCTCAAAGACTCCATGGGATGCCGAGCAGAAGCTCCTCTTCCAATGCTACAATAAGGTGATCCAGATACCCAGAGCTGACTACGGCAGCATATCCTTGATGTGGAGGATGCGACTCCATAAAGCTGGTGCCTTGTCTCCGAGACTCGATCTGAGCTGTTTGTCGAGGGTGTCTGATTCATATACTCTTGGTGAGTGAACTATGAATTTAATAAATTTTCTAAGCCACGATAGCCGAAAGGTGAAGGGGTCAGATAGCTGACTCAACATACGAGGAACGTGGGTTCAAACACGGTTGCTGCTCGCTCGACTATTGTGGTGAGCCCACTTGTAACACAAGCATGTTTATTTCACTTAGTACGAAAAGGGCTAACGGGACTAATATTTTCAGACTTCGTGGTACACCTGCTTCTCTAACTCGTTCGCAATTGACTGATTAGTTTGTTGATACTTACATCTTAGTTCAGCACAACCTATCTAGCAATACAAAGAAGTATTTTAAAACGTTGTTTCTTCACTTAGGAACATTACAAGCAGCTTTGAATGCAGTGCTGACCACCAAAAGAAGACTGCAACTGCGGGTACGCGCATTGACTGCCCAAGAGATCGCCGTTCAGCTTAGTGCTATGGAACCAGTATACGCTGAACAGGTGAGTTACTTAATACAGCCCTAAGGGCTATATTTCACCGGGACACCATGGCGGCGCAACCAGTCGCCGCTACCAACAAAATGTATACCTGGTGTCCATTGTTGGCTGTTTGTCGGCCGTTTGGTGTAGTGGTTCAGAACGGACTACTATGCCGAGAGGTCCCGGGTTCGATTCCCGGCCGGGCAGAAATTGAAATGATGAATTTTAATTTCTGTGACGGGTCTGGGTGTGACTATGTATAATATTTATGTATTTTAAAAAAAAACGTATATAAGTAGTATATCCGTTAAGCTAGCACCCATAACACAAGCATTAAGTTGCTTACTTTGGGGCTAGCTGGCGCTGTGTGAAATTGTCCAAAGATTTATTTATTTATTTATTTATTTATTTATTTATTTATTTATTTATTTATTTATTTATTTATTTATTTATTTATTTATTTATTTATTTATTTATTTATTTATTTATTTATTTATTTATTTATTTATTTATTTATTTATTTATTTATTTATTTATTTATTTATTTATTTATTTATTTATTTATTTATTTATTTATTTATTTATTTATTTATTTATTTATTTATTTATTTATTTATTTATTTATTTATTTATTTATTTATTTATTTATTTATTTATTTATTTATTTATTTATTTATTTATTTATTTATTTATTTATTTATTTATTTATTTATTTATTTATTTATTTATTTATTTATTTATTTATTTATTTATTTATTTATTTATTTATTTATTTATTTATTTATTTATTTATTTATTTATTTATTTATTTATTTATTTATTTATTTATTTATTTATTTATTTATTTATTTATTTATTTATTTATTTATTTATTTATTTATTTATTTATTTATTTATTTATTTATTTATTTATTTATTTATTTATTTATTTATTTATTTATTTATTTATTTATTTATTTATTTATTTATTTATTTATTTATTTATTTATTTATTTATTTATTTATTTATTTATTTATTTATTTATTTATTTATTTATTTATTTATTTATTTATTTATTTATTTATTTATTTATTTATTTATTTATTTATTTATTTATTTATTTATTTATTTATTTATTTATTTATTTATTTATTTATTTATTTATTTATTTATTTATTTATTTATTTATTTATTTATTTATTTATTTATTTATTTATTTATTTATTTATTTATTTATTTATTTATTTATTTATTTATTTATTTATTTATTTATTTATTTATTTATTTATTTATTTATTTATTTATTTATTTATTTATTTATTTATTTATTTATTTATTTATTTATTTATTTATTTATTTATTTATTTATTTATTTATTTATTTATTTATTTATTTATTTATTTATTTATTTATTTATTTATTTATTTATTTATTTATTTATTTATTTATTTATTTATTTATTTATTTATTTATTTATTTATTTATTTATTTATTTATTTATTTATTTATTTATTTATTTATTTATTTATTTATTTATTTATTTATTTATTTATTTATTTATTTATTTATTTATTTATTTATTTATTTATTTATTTATTTATTTATTTATTTATTTATTTATTTATTTATTTATTTATTTATTTATTTATTTATTTATTTATTTATTTATTTATTTATTTATTTATTTATTTATTTATTTATTTATTTATTTATTTATTTATTTATTTATTTATTTATTTATTTATTTATTTATTTATTTATTTATTTATTTATTTATTTATTTATTTATTTATTTATTTATTTATTTATTTATTTATTTATTTATTTATTTATTTATTTATTTATTTATTTATTTATTTATTTATTTATTTATTTATTTATTTATTTATTTATTTATTTATTTATTTATTTATTTATTTATTTATTTATTTATTTATTTATTTATTTATTTATTTATTTATTTATTTATTTATTTATTTATTTATTTATTTATTTATTTATTTATTTATTTATTTATTTATTTATTTATTTATTTATTTATTTATTTATTTATTTATTTATTTATTTATTTATTTATTTATTTATTTATTTATTTATTTATTTATTTATTTATTTATTTATTTATTTATTTATTTATTTATTTATTTATTTATTTATTTATTTATTTATTTATTTATTTATTTATTTATTTATTTATTTGGTTGCGCTGCCATCGTGTCCCGGTGAAATATAGCCCTAATTGTGAGTTTGGACACTACACTTTAGTTCAAACTGGCTGAAAACAAAGCAATAGTTCACTACTTATTATGTTCTTTCGTTCACTCAAATGACGTCCACTGCTAGACAAAGGCCTCACAAAGATTTTCACAATAACCGGCCCTGCGCTGCACCTGGATACGGATCCAGGTGCTTCACCATATTGTGGGAGCCCTGGCCACACTCTGCACTAGTTATTTACTAAAAGAAAGCTCCAAAACCTTTTTTATGAAAAATGCTCCTATATTTTAGGATGCCGCAGCAGAAATATGGTGGTACAAGACACCAATGGAGAAGAAGCGACAGAAGATATTGCAGAAAATACAAGAAATGGCGATGGAAGCTGAAGAAAATGCCGCCAAGTAGATTGACGCATTGTTTTTTAATTATTTTGATACAATATAAGAGTAAGATGAATTTGTTAGTCAAAATAAATGATATTCTTTAGTATAAATGTGCCAAAAAGGCATTCAATATATTAAGAGATTGTAATTTGCTGAAATGACGATGAATTTTTTGAGTTTTGTTCTTTCGTTGCTGGTTGGTAAGACAGAATTAACTTTAAGTTGTATGTATTTTTAAATATTTTCATCATTTACATAAAATTATTATGTAAAAATACCTACATAATAATTTTGTGTGTTACCAGTGATAACTTTGGCTCGGAAACGTGGCCTCTCACTATAGGCCTTATACAGAAGCTCAAAGTTGCACAGCGTGCTATGGAGAGGGCTATGCTTGGTGTTTCTTTGCGAGATCGAATCAGAAATGAGGAGATCCGTAAACGAACCAAAGTCGCTGATGTAATGTGGGGACCGGGAGTTGTCAATGAAAGTAGTTTATACTGTGCGATGCGAGTATATTGTGTGTGTCAGTTTACGCAGCAACGTCAAATATATAGCCTTAATTTATGTTAGTGTGAGGGTGGCGCATACACATACTACACCTCCCCCCTTTTTAAAAGAAAAAAAATGGTTTACAATATTTTTTCAAACATTACATTTAGTTACAAAAGTTTAAAACAAAACATCAAAATACATTAAAATCCGAAAAAAAAAATCTAATTTCAAATTATCTTAATTTTCATTAAAAACCATAATTTTGTAAAAAGTAATTGAACATGAAAAGGTCTAAAAGTTTACAGACCACAAAATATTTTTTTTAACACTCATATTTTTAGAGAAAAAGAAATACATAAATGAGTTGACTAATTTAGAAAATTCCACATAAACTGATATTTGAATAGGATGATTTTTGGACTATCAAACATAAACATCTACACAGACAGAAAAACAGATTTTTAAAGATGTTACAGTATTAATTAAATATTTAGATGTTGTAAAAGAATTTCATTACTTCCAAATTAACAAAACAGTCAATATTTAAATTTAAAGTAAATATTAGAAATACACAAACTATGTGAAAATAATTTACATCACTTTTTAAATTCTCATTAAAATTTTACTTTACATAGTTTTACAGTTTACAGTTTTCTACAAAATTTTCTTTAAAAATAATTGTTTCAAATATCAACACAATAATTACACATCGCAAAGTTTTCTTACTTACGATCTACAGAATATAAAATATTATTACTGAAAGTATTACATAATTATAGTAGTTGGGTCAAATTAATTATAATGTTAATAATTGATAATAAAATTATTTACTGTTTAATTTATAAAACACACATACTACAAAATATGTCATTTCGGTTTTGTAAAATTTTCAGTTACCTTGTTTACCATGATAAAATAATGATAGATTCTACAGATTAGACACAATTTCATGCATTTCATATTTAATTTCTGACACATTTACCATTTTATTTATTTCAACTATCGTAAACATGATATTAAGTATTCGTAATGTTCATAGTATTATTTTAAACAAACAAAATTGTGTAGTGGGATCCTAATATTGGTAACTTAATATAACATTACTATTAAACTATCTCAAAATATTATTCTCAAATTATCAATTCTACAAATGTTAAAATTATTATTACATCAGTTCTATGACTTCAATTTTTTTTTAAACAATTGAAACTAAAATATTCATAAATTTACCATTTACTTTCCATATTTAAGAATGATAAATATTTCTCAATAATATAACCTTGCCTGTGAGGTTTTGCATACACAACACAATCTTAACTTTTTTTTTCTAAACACATCTCAATAAACATAATCTTTCTTACATTCTCCTATATTTATTACCTCTTGGGCATAATAATATCTCTCTTACTTGGCATATTCACTTATTTAGGTAGGTACTATTTTTTTTTATTTATTTATATACCTCTTATTGAGTATATGGACACATATTATTTATTTAGGCTGGCCAGCTCTATTTTTTATTCATAACACTTTTTTATTTATTTTATTTTATTTTAGGTACAGTCTGTTTATTTTATAGTCGACTTTTTATAAGACATTTTAGTCTTTGTTGCTATGCATAGACTTATTAAGGGTCATGTTTTAAGATCACTCGATCTCCAACTATTTTCACGGAGAGAAACTCGTCTACACCATGATCAAATGAAGGATCTGATTTCCTTGACTGTACCTTGTGCCCTTATTTTATATAAACGAGTCCTCTTTTAAGGTATTTTTGACCTCCAACAGCTTACACAGAGAAATCTCGTTTGCACCATGATCAAACTGAAGGATTCGACGTCGTTTTGTACCTCCTTTTTTTGCCATAATTACCTTTACAACATATTTAATTCTCTTTCATAAACATTCAATTCCAAACAATAAAATCAAACATTTGAATTCTTTAGCATAAATGATTTTGTTTACTTGTGGTTGTACAGTCCACTGGTGTTACAAAATATCTCTACTAAAGTATTCCCTATTTCTAAAATAATACTTTCCATTCTACAATCAAAACAATATGTTAATCACATAACATAATCCTTAACATCCATTTATTTCACATTCCTTTTCCACATCGTTCATTCGAATGTAACTAATGCACTCTATTGTTACAAAAGCTTTTTAATACATTCGTACTTTCAATCTACCAAAACTATTCAAAATGTAATCTCAACTTTTCTTCCTCGTAATACAAAAATAAATCCATCTATCTCATCAAAAGTTTTCAAAAAGTAAATCTTTCTGTAGTATTAGGAACCCACTATAAAACAAAACTTGATAACTATCACACAAAATCATTCTACATATTTAGCTTGTTCCAAATATGTTAACGTTTAAGATTTCATTAAAGAACTAATTCTAAAGAACTGATAAAATAATGTCAGGCAAACAAGTTATAATGTTACAATATCTGTTGTTCATTGCTTTCCCACTAAGGTATAGCTTCATATTACTTTCTGATGAACGTCGCTAACCAAAAATGCTGATGCGGTTACACGTGCAGTCTTGTAAGTAGGTAATGCAATTATTGCGCAATACGACTATCTAAAGTTGTGAACTATGTGAATAAACAAATAATTACAAAATCGAAAATCCTCTAAAACATACATTGCAATTTACTAGGTACTTAAAATGCGTTGCAAGATAAGTCTCAAAAAATATTTTGTGTGAAATATTAACACTGTCAATCAAATTAATAAGAAAGTTACTATTAAAGTTTCTGAATATAAGTCAAAATAAGTATTCAAGTTATGGAATACTTTTTATTATTACAAATAAGTTTTCTTTAATAAAAGTTTAGGTTTTATTCGAAATAAATACAGTTTTTTTTTTTGAAAAATACTTTAACAATAGTATAGGCTCGTAATCAAAATGATGTTAATAATTTAAATGTCCTATTATGTATTTAAAAGAAAGTGATACAGTAAATGAAAGCTATGTAATACTGACATAGCCCGACGTATTAGCAAGCTGAAGTGGCAATGGGCAGGGCACATAGTACGCAGAACTGACGGCCGATGGGGCAGAAAGGTTCTGGAATGGAGGCCGCGTACCGGAAAACGCAGCGTGGGACGTCCACCTACAAGGTGGACCGACGACATCGTAAAGGTAGCAGGGAAGCGCTGGACGCAGGCCGCTACCAATCGATCAACATGGAAAGCATTGGGGGAGGCCTATGTTCAGCAGTGGACGTCCTGTGGCTGAAATGATTACATAAAATACTCGTAGGTTAGAATCGTGAATATTTTTGAGAATTTATATCAATAAAGGATTTTCCACTAACGTGTGTGTAATTCCCAAATTTATTACAGTTTTGATTTAAAAACTGAAACATTTTGTTACACTTTTTAAAGCAAGAGCAATATTTTATTTACTCGATTTGAAAATGAAAATCCGTTTTCCATTACAAAATTTATAACACCGATAAAATGAAGTGTTAAAAATCCTTCCCCTGAAACTCAAGTAGGTACCTACTTAGCGAACTGAATCTCAAGGCGGACTCAAGGCGCGACTTGCACCTGTCTGTTCTCACGAATATTGTAAGGGTGCGATCACATTTGCAGGCGTGAGCGATCGCGATTTTAAAGGTTCTTCCCTTACTCCCTCCGTTGGGATCCGTCCGCTTTGCAATGGAGGGAAGTCGAACCTTAATTTCGAACTCTTCCAATGTTCTTCTGATTAATTTCGTTGCGGGTCCAATGACAGTTTAACTTTCCCCCGGGACAAACTTGACCTTCATTGGTTGGGTTTTTGTGGCGGTCAAGCTGTAGATCCTGGCTACACAGGAGTTGCAGTGGTGGGAACGAGAGATGGGAATAGTCCCGTTACTCCCTCCGTTGCCATTGGTTGGATAATGGCTGAATGATCGATTCAGCGGTTATCCAAAGAGCTTTCACTGGGAACAGAGATACAACTGCTCCAAGGAAGTAAAACATGCGCAAAAAATGGAGACAGATTGTGAGATTTATCAAAACTAGACTAAACTAGACCAAAATCCAAAGGGCACCAAAGATACTCTAATGAAGCTTGTTAACTGGAGTAAGACTTCTTGGAGTTTTTATTTTTCATGTTAGTTTGACGTTATTTATCTACGGTTATCTAAGGCTAAACTACAAAGCAGAGCTACAAATACATTTTCATGTAATTTTATTGCGCATAGAAAAACGCTCGATAGTCCGCTTCCGCTTATGAATCTAATCGAATCTTAAACTAGGGGAAAATTAAAGCCAATATCCGATTGAAAAATCGTGTTTGAAGAATTTGACATCGGTTCGTGAAAGGGTTGGTACCCTTCTAGATTGGGGTATTACAGAGTTTCGAATGTACCTAAGTACTTAGACGGTAAGAAGATTGTAGGGAATTTGCTGAGAAACTGTTTTAATACAGTTTAAAACTTTCATAGTGATAAGACTAAGTATGAAAACTTTGAAAATTATCTCAGGATTTCTGTGCATCTTATTTGGATGATAAGTATTAAAATGTGCTTGAGTATTTATTAACTTATAAATAAATATTCGAGATAAATAGAGCCCGAAAAACTTGGTTAGAAAGTCGTGGTAGGTATTGGTGCGTTTATAAAAACTCGTTTACAGAAAGAATTTTTAATCCTTGCTAGTTTATTCAAAATAATTTGAAGAGAAATTATATGAACATTTATTTCTCTAATATCTACATCCCATGGTTATAAATAAAACAGAGAAAAATGGGTAAGCTTAGAAATAGAACTAATATTATGTGCCAATCTTCTGCAAAAACTCCATTAAAACATTCCATGGTCTTTCACTATCACCATTTTCATTTGATAACTCAAAAAGCCCAAATAAAACCAACAGTCCACAGTCGGCTCTGTAACTGAAACACGATGTTTAAAAGCCAATGTTTTAGTTCCATTAGCTGAGTACAATTCCTTTGCGTCGCTACCAATAAAGGAGTTCGAAAGAAAGACCTGCCGCATGAACGGAAAAACAAATCACTTTGGACTTAGTTAGGCGAGGACAGCCAGTTCAATTTGAGTTGATAAAAAGTTCAGATTTGATACTTTGGGATTAGATTAATTATTATTATCCATGTGGTTGAGAACCACAACTTATTTATTAAAAGTCTTTTTAAACATTATTTTGCTTTCTTTGGGCGATATCGTAAAATATTCAAGAATATTTCCCGTTTTTTGCAGGAAATGTTTTATTTATATTATTTAGTGGGTATAGGTACATGTTTGAATACTATCATACACCTGAACATCCCGTGAATTAAAAAAAAAATATCCGTTCGTAATTTGATTCAAACACACATGACAGTTCTGTTTCGCGGGATGCTACTGTTTCCACAAAACTGGATTACCGTGGGAAAGTGCCCTTTTAAATTCTTCGAGGTTACAAGAACATTTTTACTAACTAACATACTGTTCTATTTGAGCTACACTTGGATAAAAACGGCTAACACTGTTTTTCACCCTCACAAAGGGCCTTTGCAAACGCTTAAATATACTAACAAAGTAAGAAAAACTGGAAATCTGCGTTAGTGAGCTTCTGAGTGTAACCTTTGTGAGAAAACTGAGTTTTATACTTGCACCCTTTTACCGACAGCACTTTGTGCTCGTTCGTTTGATCGGGTCGCGTATTCAGTTTTTATGGAATATTTTGTATGGACATGTTATTATGGAGTCTGTAATGCCTCCGCGAACGGAATAGAAATGCTTTCTTAGATGATTGAGTTGTAAAACTAAACGCATGTTTGACATAACTGAAAACGGTCCAATCAACTTTGACCGAAACAACGATAACCGGTGTTTTTTGTATGGAGTTTGACAGATTTTTGACGTTTGTCAAAGTTAAAGCAAGATAGTGCAACCCAACCTTAAAGTGCAATGAAACTACTAAGGCTGAGTTGCACCACCTTATTTTAACAGTAACAATAACATTAACCGGTGCTTTTGGTATGGAGTTTGACAGATTTTAGTCAGCCTTAGTATAAACTACACTACAATACACTGTTGCCAATTACTGTGGAATAAGCAAGGTAGGTCTACTTTCGTAGGTACGTTTAATACTTTCAATTTTATGCAGGTACCTATTAATACGTTAGCGCTACTAATCTCTTAAAAAGAGATCGAACTGACCATGCAACATAGCATAGGTTTCTTGACATATAATCTCTATGTATATCTATACTAGTATCATATCATAATTGCGAAAGTTACTCTGTCTGTCTGTCTGTCTTGCTTTCACGCCTAAACCACTGAAACTATTTTGATGAAATTTGGCATAGAGATAGTTTAAGTCCCGGGAAAGGACATAGGATAGTTTTTATCCCGGTTTTTGAGACAGAGACGCGCGCGATATCGTTTTTCTGTGACAGACAAAATTCCATGCGGGCGAAGCCGCGCGGGCGGAAAGCTTGTTCTCTATATTCTATGTTATAGGGATTCATATTTTGTTTAAAATACTTCCAATTCCTATCTGAAAAGTAGGCTATATAACAACTACCTAACAAGCTACAATGTTAACTATGACATGTTGTTAATAAACCTACGCTACATAAAATCGTAAACATCCCAAAACATCGCCATTATCAAATTAACGCTAACAAATCAAACATGAAACACTGCAATTGTGCACAAAATGCACCGGCATGAATATCCGATGTCAATTCGCCAATTGGAATATAACGAAGTGGCTGCACTCCTGCTAATGACGTGTGATAAGATATCAAAGAAATCTAAAACTTAAATCAATCAAGCTTAAAGAATAAGTGAGAATTTTCACCAGTTCTCGATATTTTCATTACAATGTCTCGATATTTGTCGGCCGTTTGGGGTAGTGGTTCAGAATGGATTACTATACCGAGAGGTCCCGGCTTCGATTCCCGGCTGGGCAGAAATGAAAATGATGAATTTTAATTTCTGTGACGTGTATTTTATATGTAATATGTATATTATGTAAGATGTATGTACAAAAAAAGTATTTAAGTATGTTTATATCCCTTGTCTAGTATTTTACAAGCTTTGCTTAGTTTGGGACTAGAGGCGCAGTGTAAAAATATGTCCATGGATTTATTTATTATTTTTATTTTACTTATCAACTCGGGTATGAACAAATATTTTTCAAATAATTGGAAAAAAAGTCTATTGTATCGTTATGGTCGGCTAAAATACACGCCAATTTTATTGTCATAGTCATACTAGTGGTATATGTATAGGTAACGTAAAGTATTATTATTATTGCAACTCCTGGATTCAGAAACCTTACTGAAAGCTATTCCTGTATTTATAGGTACTTATAGCTGCATTATTTTGCAGTTCCTGTCTACAACACAGGAATAAATTAAACTACTTATCATCATTAACAGTATTATACGTATTAGCTATTATTTTTTGTAACAGTTTCCAGCTAGAACGAACGTTTGTTTATTTAACACAAGCATCAGTACTCACCAGAGTCTAATTGCCCATCATTACCGCGACTGAGCCCAGTTTTAGAGCCTAGCCTAGTGTTCGTATAAACAACGCAGGTTAAACTGTCGGTGAGCACATAGAATATTCATGCGAGTAAACACGGGGCACGGGCCTCTGCTAATTTGGTTTTCGACCGTCTTGCTCGACTGGTTCGAAGCCGAATGCCTTAACGGAAAACGGATATGATTTGCTTTGCATTTGGGATTTGGGATTGTGGTGAGTGAATGTGATCTTGAGTCAGGTTTCAGATGAGATACTGGGATTTTGCTTTTCTTACTTATTAAATTCTCTTTTTTTCTTTACTGGGGACAATCTAATCTCGATTCAAACTCAAGTATAAGTTCAAAACTATAGTTAGTAAAAAAAATATTAGACTACTTATTGCTTTAGTTTCAATTGAAGATTCAACTTCGTTTCATTCATAATGATCTTCAAAATTAGCTTAAATAACTTTTCTTTTTATTATAGGTAACTATTTTTAGTCTTAGAAGTAAACTGCAATAAATGGAGATTTTACCCTTTTCTAGCAAGTCATAGGAAAAGGGTACTGGTACAAAAGGATCGTCCATTTTGAAATATCGCAAAAGGGTCGATGTTTTTTCAATTAAGCGTCACCTCTCACTAAGAGTAGGCGCACACCGTTGATTTTTAGTTGGCCGATAGTTGTGCCCGATTTCAAATTGTATGAAGAATCGGCCAAATCGAATCGGCATAGTGTGCGCACTCCCATACATGCCCTTACTGATCAACAGCCCGACTAAACTATCGGCCGACGAAAAATCAACGGTGTGCGCCAACTCTAAGTCAAACAATTAACTGTAATATTCAAATTACCGCAATTTCGGAAGCAATTAATTTAAACGTCGGTGTCAATCACGGCGTTTTAACCCTTTGCCTGACGGTGGAACGACACCATCTTATTTTGAACTTTATGGAGTTGCATTAAGGCTCACAATAAATGAAGACTATGTGTCTATAAACCAGTTAAGGGGTTAATTCCAACCTCATTATACCGAATTTGTCTTTGAATTGTTTTTAATTAGTTTGCAGATGGGCGAAATTAAAAATCGTTTCGGGTCGAAGGTAGGCTTAATATTTTAAGAGTCCGTGGCCTTTTCAATATAAATCTGTCAATCAAAACCTGAGAAGGGTCTTGGGAGATGGGTTTTGTTAATTCAGCCATTCCAGATAATGTTACGGTCATTTTGGAATCATTAGACCTAAGAATAATGCAAGATTTACTAAACTCTATAAATTCAATTCCAAAGTTTTAACCACACCAACGCGTGCAGATCGCCATTGCCGGCGCAAACAAAGGCCAATGACAGGTCGCGCGACCCTTGACAGTTCACGCGACCTGTCATTTCCCTATGATCGCGCCAATCTGCACGCGTTGGTGTGGTTGAAGCTTTAAACAATAGTACAGTGGCCCCCTTGTTTTTCTTTTGTTTTAACCAAAAGACATCCACTGCTGGACAAAGGCCTTCCCCAAGGAATTCCACAGTCCTGCGCTACCCGCATCCAAGTATTTGCTGCGACCTTCACCAAATCGTCTTCCACCGAGTTGCTTGTGCCCAGTTTTCACCATCAATCCCTAATTTTTAAGTGACCCATATGAAAACAAAATAATATTATGTGTTACCATAGGGGTCACCTAAAAATTAGGGAAAGATGGTGAAAACGGGCATTAGTCTACGTCTTCCAGTCGGTGACCACTACTCAAGACATTTTCCACCCCAACACTCTCTTTTGGTATGCCCAATTTATTATCTATCGTCTCACGGTTGCAAATACATAAAACTAAGTTTTGAGGTCTTATAAGAGTCATACGTAGCTTAAATCTAAGCAAAAAACAAAGGATACTGGCAACGAACACGCATGAAAATTAGCCGTGATCTTAAAAAAATGTGGTGGCATTGAATGTGTTAAATTGTAACTTTACTAACCACCGCATGGCAATAAAAATGGCCTAACTAAAAGCTATATCCACACTACAGAGCCGGTACAATAATTCGTTGTTACACTAATCCGTGAACCGTAGGTACAGTCAGCATCAAATAGTTCGTGACACCCAAAGTAGCCAAAAAGTTTCACAATTAAATACGTCTTTGTTGCAATGGAATAAGGTTGTATTGTCAAGTTTTTGGCGACTTTGGGTGTCTACTATATGGCGCTGACTGTACTTACATTCATCCTACGTCATAAGCCAGCAGGTGGCAGTAAAGTAATAATTTTACGAGATCCGAGCTAAGTTAGTGAGTACCTACTCGGTGAGTTGAGTGTGCCACTGTGATGTGTTGAGATGAGTGTCGATAATTTGTCGATGTAGTTATGCGGATAAGTTTTAGGAGATGATCTGATTTAAACTTACAATAAATTAAAGGGTGGTTAATTAACCACCCTTTAATTTAGTCAGTTTATTTAATTAAAAATAATAAGATTTTAATCCAGTTATATTAAGTGCAGTTGCAACTCATTTTTTAAATATTTTTAATCAACAACTTGAAAAAATCGAACTGCCTAAGGCGGGAATCAAACCAACGGGAATTTTTAAATTAACAGCGAAGCTATTGTAGTTAGCTATTATTGATATCCGCGCATTGCCGGTTTTATCCAATTCAGTAAAGCAACAAACATGACAATGACAAATGTTGGAAACATCCATTCATAGTGATCGTTCTGCAGCTCAAAATCATAAACTGCTAGCCTAATAGATCTTATTTTGGATCTTTAAGCAACACAATCATTTATGTACTCCAACAATAACAACACTATTCAACTCAGTCACAACAGCCCACATTTCCCGTATAGTCCACCTGTAAGTATTCAATCGATACGTCTCAAGATCCGACTTACGTTGCGAGGACGGACTTATCCCGGCGACTGTCCCGGGCTTAGCTCCGTCCGGCAATCAGGACACGTCCTTCGTCTGGGACATAGCCTGTGGTGCAAGTCAGTAGCTTTTATAAAAACGCTAAAAACTGTGGCAACTGTGTAAAACGCTAAACGCTAAATCATAAAAGGCTAAAAACTGTGGCATTTTATTAGTTGTAATAGGTGGAGCTCCACATAAACTGTCGCTATGACCACAGCGGCGGGTATGCAGTTTTATGCATTTTTCCACGTAAAAAAAGATGTGGGTCGGAAGACGTAGTGAGGACAGGTCTCCCACTAGGTGGACTGACGATCTGGTGAAGGTCACGGGAAGTATCTGGATGCAGGCAGATACAAGATCTTTGTGGAAATCCTTGGGAGAGGCCTTGGCCCAGCATTGAACGAAAGGTGCGAGTTTACCATCTTAGGCAATCGTTTCCTTGAAGTTACAAAATTAGTATCAGATAGGGTCAGAATATTTTAATTACAGTACATAAAGTTTATTTACAAATTGTTGCGATTTTATTTCAAAACCTTAAAACTTTTCTCTTGCACCAAACATATTTTCACGACAGTCGATAATACTTCTAGACGACTTATCGATACGCGCGCACATCACTAGGTGGCGATATTTTAAAGAGATTAGGCACTTACATATCGGCTTTCGATCCGTTCTGTTGGTTTTGCGTCTTGTAATCCTGCTAAGTGCTGCAATTTGATTTAATAGTGTCGAGGATAGATGGCGTTGTACGCAGTTACACCGCGGTAGTGTTTTTTTAATTAGAAAATACTTTTTTTTGTGCAAACAAAACATAATATTAGAAGACCTTTACGTTTATCCTTCCTACTAATATTATCCCATCAAAAACAATACTTGTCAAAAAAACCAAGTCTCGCAACTCAGTTGTTCTACGGTAAAAAGTTGTGAGATCCATGTAATACCAAGTCCAGGCCAGGAAATCTTTAACGTTTTACATAAATTATTGACTTGGCCATCGCACTAAATAATTTAATTTACACGTGTTTTCATGCGATGGCCAAGTCAATATATTTATGTAAAACGTTAAAGATTTCCTGGCCTGGACTTGGTATTACATGGATCTCACAACTTTTTACCGTAGAACAACTGAGTTGCGAGACTTGGTTTTTTTGACAAGTATTGTTTTTGATGGGATCTCATTTCTTTTTGTATTTTGTAGACAGCAGTTATGTATCTAGAAAACTGGACCGAAATTGAAAAATTTTACTCGACTTGGCGGTTGCACTACCGTGCCCCCAAATATTTTAGTTTTTCCTTGATTCATACACCAAACACTACTTATATTCCAAATTTGAAGCTTCTAGGTCTGCTAGAAGTGCCTTAGAGTTTTGATGATCGGTGAGTCAGTCAGTGAGTCAGTCAGTGAGTCAGTGAGTGACAAAATTAAGTAACTTTGACCCGTTATAATTCTTAAACTACTGGTTCAAATTGAATGAAATTTTAAATATACCGTGTCTTTACAATGCCTGCATAGCTAATGAAAATTCAGCCTTCTAGTTTTATCCACAACGAAGTTACAGGCGGTCGAAAATGGCCTGAATTGCTTCGAGAAAAGGATGGTACGGCCGTGCCGCTTTTTTGCTCGACTTGGTGGGGGCACTGCCGTGCCCCCAGATAAAGGCGAAAGTTTGGAAGTCTGGATGTCATGATGTCTGTCTGGCAAAAGCTAGTTTATAATATAAATATTCTAAATTATCATAAATATGAAAATAGTTAATACTTTGGCAGCCTATCAGGACCCCGTGTTGTTACGTCTCAGCGTTACCTGCCTATCTTATTTTACCTTAGCTGTCAAAGTGTTAAATTAAATGGATACTTTAAAGTATTTTTTTTTATTCAGTCAAAACCCTGCAAGGCGAGTAAAATTTCCAATTCTATTGAGTTACAGCTCAGAGGGCCTAGTGCGAGTTTACATCAAATTACTCAATAGTGAGCGCGTCAAAAAATGACATTGAATGTATGACGGATTGTATAGCGCCCCTAGTGGAAACGTTCAAGAACTAAAATTTTCATATAGTTTTTTAACGCGCTCACGTGAGCGCGTTTTATGTAAACTCACTCATCCCTTAGTGCCCTTTGCAAGGTACTACTCAATCAGTTGGAGGTGTATGAGAGTGATAAAATAAGTAATATATTATATGTTTACATCAAGTAAATACGGAGTAATGTAAACAACAAGTCAACTTCGACACCTTCTAATTTCCCACAGGTATGCGGTTTCATTCACTCACTTGTTTGTGCGACAAACACAGGGTTGTCAACGTGTAAATCTTTTTTTTGACAAAAATGAACAAAATAAATTAAGTTTTATTTATTGTTTTCGGACGTAGTTTGGCAAACATTGCGTAGGGTAATTTTACTTCAGTTTTCATAATTTCTGTAATGAATTTCTTTCAACTGGTCTCTGAAATCACAGGTCTTAAGGGAAGTGTCCAGAAAGCTAGCTATATTACCGTGGCGACTAAATAGATTAAAATTATCTTTTTCCCTCCTTATAACTTTTTTCTTGTTTTTATAATAATACTAGCTTTCCACCCGCGGCTTCGCCCGTGTGGAATTTTGTCTGTCACAGAAAAACTTTATCGCGCGCGTCCCTGTTTCAAAAACCGGGATAAAAACTATCCTATGTTCTTTCCCGGGAATCAAACTATCTCTATGCCAAATTTCATCAAAATCGGTTGCGAGGTTTAAGCGGGAAAGCGTAACAGACAGACAGACAGACAGACAGACAGACAGACAGAGTTACTTTCGCATTTATAATATTAGTTGGGATGAACATTGCACTCTATCCTAAAAGAGATCATAGCTGTAAAGCAATTAAGGAAGAGGCATTTATTACTTACAGATTTAAGACAACGAAAGCCATTTCATACATAAAAATAGTACCTCTAGGAATAGCACCTCACTTTGCGACTAAGCGTTATCTGCTGAGGTAACGCGCTTCTTCATATTTTTATGTATGAAATAAGACGTTATTGCCACTAAAGAATAAACCAACACTTGACAACCCTGCGGATGATAAACGACAATGACGTCCCGGCTCAGGAGTGGCGTTTTTCCATAACCTCCCATACGAAATGACTCGCGAATAGCTTTATAGGATTCGGGGTGTTTGCGTTAAATTGACTAGCCTGGATGATTTATGTGATAAGCTGTGTTTTGGAAATACGCCGCTCTAATGAAAGTATACTTTGGTGGGTGAACGAACTTAGGGTGAGGTGTGTGGGATGCATTGTACGTTATTGTGATACTTTTTGTTACGTGGGCCTTATCGAATAAGAGCTGGTGAACGCCAGACCTACGTCATTTTATAAAAGCTGAAAGTTTGTCAGCGTATGCTCCCAATATAGGATATAATGTTGGTGAATCATGAAGTTTGGGTCATCGTGGCTTTGGCAGCTATCCTAAAAAACTGTCTGACAATTATATCGAAAACGAATCTGATTGTAGGACCTTTATTTGTGTTGGTAAGTTTGGCACATTACATAAGTGCAATACTAACATCTTATGCAGCTGTATTGAGTACTAGCTTTTGCCCGCGGCTTCACCTGCGTGAAATTTAATTTGTCACAGATCGTCATAAATTATAGCCTATATGTTATTCCAGGTTATAAACAAAAATACTGTAAAGTTTCACTAAAATCCGTTCAGTAGTTTTTGCGTGAAAGAGTAAAAAACATGTTAGCATCCAGACATCCATACAAACTTTCGCATTTATAATATTAGTTACATTATTTTGCTATAAAAATGTGCAACCTGATACTGGGCCTGTTCTAGAGATATCTTCTAAGCATAACTTCCAAAACATACACATTCCATCTTGTATGTACCTTTACATTCTTTTCGGCGCGTACACAAATATATTTCAAGAAATCATAGAAGAAATCTACCAAAAACATCCGAGCGAGCATTCCTAACATCTGCGCTTTGATTTATATTCTATGTTTTGTGCTTCTTAGTAATAAATCAGCCAAGTCTTGCCCGTCGTCTGTCGTAAATAAACGAATACTTTAGATTCGCATAGATTCCGCGTCGCGAATGCTTGGTTTTGTTTTGCGAAACGCAAACGGTATTGGAGCTGTTAAACCAAAAGATGCTAATGCCTGTTTTCACCATCAATCCCTAATTTTTAAGTGACACTTAACAGGAATTTTGTTTTCATAGGGTCGCTTAAAAATTAGGGATTGATGGTGATTTCCACAATGCACGGTCCTGCGCTGCCCGCATCCAGGCTCTTCCCGGGACCTTTACTAGATCGTCGTTCCACCTAGTAAAGAAGTGGCCTGCCCACGCTACGTCTTCCAGCCCGTGGAAAACCTTGGAGGAGGCCTTTGTCCAGTAGTGGACGACATTTGGCTGAAACGAACGAACGATGGTGATTTTCTTTTTTAACTAGGGAAAAAAGGTGGAAGGGAGCTTCACCCGGAATCCTCAGCCACAGAGGAACAGATTTTCTTACCTCCAACTGCCGGAACACAACAATGCTGTTAACCTGTAGGTATCCTATTAATTTGGCATAGAGATTGAATAGTTTTTATCCCGGTGTTTGAAACAGGGATGTGCGCGATAAAGTTTTTCTGTGACAGATAAAATTACAAAGAAAAGTTACAAGTAAGTTTTCACAATCTGTTATTATGGACAAAAAACTACAAGTGACGTCTCAACTCAGTAATAAAACAAACAATTTAAACCCAAATTTCATCTGTCCTAATTGAAAAGGCTTAGGAGTTGATCTTCATATTACAACTGAAATTAGTCTAAAGGATCTCGACTCAAAGTGAGGCAATTTCTCAACGCGTAACAGATGAGGCGATTTGTGAGAAGAAAAATAGTAATGAGGCATAAGATTGCTAGAAAAATAAAGGACGCATTTATAAAGCAATCACTGTTTTAGGACGAACTTGAGATAAATCTTTTAAAGCGATGTCACTTTTGCATCGTGTTCGCTAGATAACTCAATGAGTTATCTTTATTTTTTTTAACTAATTAACACAAAAGGGGCACTTAATGTGATATGGCATTCTCTACCAGTTAACTTTTGGAAATCCGTGGGGAAGTCTTTTTCCAGCAGTGGAAGGCCAAGCAGATAATATTAGAGTAGGTAATAGGTCATATTGGTTTTAACGTAGAGAGATGACAATGGCCCTAATTTAATACAAGATAGTAATTCTATTTGGATGCCAGATAAGTTTAAAAAATGAAATTACTAAGGATCTGATAAAATTAATATGATTTTATATGAACGCTCAAATTTTTCTACGAGAAATATGTTTCAACCTGTAGATGATTAAGATTGACTTATAAATACGAACTTATGAATACTATTTAGGTTCAAAGTAGAGGTGATCTCGATCAGAATCATTTCAAATGCGAATTTATATTCGGCTAAGGTGAATGCTAAGGCTTTTGCTAAATATATGAATTCCTTCATGCTTTAAATAAATAAATAAAATACATTTAGTTCTACAATTTAGTAACTAGTTTACATCGAAATAAGAAACCCTCCAAACCGTTTGCAACTTGTTAAATTACTTCCCTACCCCCATTGTTCCTTATTTTGTAAGGGACAGACGTGCGAGTGGTCATTAACAATAAATAGGTACAAAAGGCCCTCTCAAGAATTCTCATTACGTGGTTACTCTTGGGACTGGGGTTGGGTCTCTGGGACCCCGGCGGCTGAAGGGTTAAGTGCACAATGAAAAAGTCGAATTCAAATGGTAATAACGCGAGCATTCCGGTTAATGTCAAGATTTCCCTGAGGTGGGGTGTTTGGAGGAAATTATGTTATAAAAATCGTTTGCTGTTGTACATAATAGAAATGTTATAAAAGTTCTGTCGACATTTTTTAAGAGACTATAATTTTATCGGTTGGTGTCCACTGTTTCCAATCATGAATCAAATTACGTGCTAATTAGGTTTATATTGATAAAATTTAGAATTTAATTTACATCTATAGTAATATAAACAGAAGCTTCCTCATTATGGATAAAAAATGCATAAAAAATAATATGTGGTTTATTCCGCTAAGAAGTCAAATGTAAAGCTAAGCAACTAAAAAATAAAAACACTCAAAGAATAGTACCAGGGTCAGGACAAGTGCTGCCCAACTTCCATACATGGATTGGCACTATCCTTTGCTTTTCACATAACATAGTACCTAGGTACTTAGATCTAACAGCATTTGTGGGTGTCAAATTCGAGTTAAATAATTGCACATCTAATTCCAAACTTTGTCCAAACACCCGCCAACAAATTGATCCAACAGAGGTGGCTATTAAGCCTTGTTACACCCTCAGACTATTCACGTCCTAAACAATATTAATAGACAGGACAAAGCAGTAAAACGTCCAAACTCGAGACAGGGATCAAGTTTGTGAACAAGTTATCAAATGTAACGGCTGGCCTAAGGCGGATCTCACACTAGAGAACATGCAAATAATTTTGAGCGATAGTAGTTGGTAAATATCATCCATACTAATGTCGTAAATGTCAAAGTGTCTGTCTGTTAATAACCTCTACCTACAGTCTCTACACGTTTAAACCGCTGAAACGTTTAGATGACACTTGGTAGTTTTTATTCTGGTTTTTGAAACGGACGCACGCAACAAAGTTTTTTTGTGTCAGATCGACATATACGCGGGTGAAGCCAAGGGAGAAGCTAGTCAGGTCATATGAAGTTCTGTACCGAAAATACACTTTTACTGAGGTTTTGGACAACAACTAGCTAAACATTACTAAATCTCACGTAAAAATTGTGCTATAGATAAAAATGCAACTTTTGATGTGATAATTTCAAAAGAGCATGTAAATTTAATGTATGTAATATTCTTTGTGCGAGCCTGTTACAGCTATAGGTGGTTGTTTGAGTCTAACACTAGGGTTGCTACAGCAATCCAAACTATGGACAAAGCCAAGGAGTGTTTGTGTTAACCCTTACAAAGGTTACAATGTAATTGTATCCCGATTCGTTGTAACCATGTCCCTTTTCATTAGCCAGTTCGGTTTACTGGCTGATATGAATAAAACATACACAGGGTTAAGACCAATATTAACGAGCAAGTTTGCAAGTGGGGTCTGGGAGGACCGGGGTCCCACAGACCCCGACTCAATTTATGGTTGTGTGAGTTGTTAATGAAATCTTGGTTACTGATGTTAACAGCATTGTTGTCTTCCGGCAGTTACAGGTAGGGTAGCCAGTTCCTCCGTGGTTGAGGATTCCGGGTGAAGCTCGCTTCCACCTTCGGGCCTGATCGTCACTTACCATCAGGTGAGATACAGGCCAAGAGCTTCCTCGTTGTGGATAAAAAAAAATCGATTGTATGATAGAAGAAAGACAGTGATTCTTATGAGCTAATTAGGCTTAATTACGAATTAATTAAGTTACGAGGTTACAATAGCTTAACGGCTTAGGTATCCTCGATCAAGAAGAAGGAAATCGCAGGAGCGGAACTTTATTGGCAATATGATAAAGCTTATTTCCTCTTCTACATAAATAATGTCCACCGCTGGACAAAGGGTCCAAGGATTTCTACAAGGAACGGCCTGCGTTGTCTATATCTAGGTGATGAAGGCATTAAATGACATTGCTATAGTAAATTGATATTTTACTGTACCAGTAAAGTAAAACCTTTTAATCCTTTTAATGACAAGTCTAAGTTGCACCATCTCACTGTAACCGTAACTAAATCATAACTGGTATTTTTGTATGGAGTTTGACAGACTTTTGAGATTTGTCATAGTCAAATTAAGACCGTGCAACCCAGCCTTAATCCTGTCAATACCAAAATCAGGACCAAACAACTTAGTTTTCCAAAGAAATTTACACTGAGGCCCGTATTTATAAACATTACTATGAGGTCTCACAGTGCGCGTGGACGCACAGGGTGACACGAACCAATCACAGAGCTCTATTCAACGCCGTGCATTCGATTTGCTGCTTCACTTAAGCAAGCATCGTTTGTGAATACGGGCGTAAGTTAGTCAGTACCCTAAAGTTTTACAGACATACACACCATTTGCGACCACAGTGTAATCTATTTACAAGTTTTTTGTTGGATTCTGCCCTAATTTAATCTGTCATTTGTTACTCAGTACTAGCATGTACATACCTTAGGCCCAGAACAGACGGTGAAACGCAACTGCAACGAAACTGCAACTTTCTGATGATTCTAATGAATGAAACTGAAACTGAAATTTTCAAACTGGTCGCGTCATGTGTGGTCTCTCAACGGACGCTATGGCAGAAACTTAGATGCAACTCAAAAGTAACTAGCAGTTGCAGTTTCGTTGCAGTTGCGTTTCACCATCTGTTCTGGGCCTTACTGTTGTGAAGTTGTGTTTTTTGGTTGTTTTGATTTGAATTTCACTGATTACTTAATATTTGATTAATTATTTTCTTTATAACACGGACTCGTTTTAGTTATTAGGTTACTCGTTATAAAGGTTAAATTACAACTAATTTTACCAGTATTTCATTAAAAGGCCGTGATATAACTTACTGTAAATTAGTAATCTTAACATAGTTACATCAGAATCAGAAGAAACCAGATGAACAGTTTTATCGATTAGGCGTTATTTGGCATAACGTATTATGGTCCACTAAGTATGCTTAATGCAAAAGCCGCTACATAAAAGGATATTCTGTATTTTATTTTTGGAAATAAACTTTTTTATTATTCATCATCATCATCATCATCATCAGTCTCAGCCATAGGACGTCCTTTGCTAAATAATGAATATAGGCCTCTCCCAATGCTTTCCATGTTGCCCGGTTGGTAGCGGCTTGCGTCCAGCGCCTTCCTGCTACCTTTACGATATCGTCGGTCCACCTTGTGGGTGGACGTTTTTATTATTATTATGTATAAAATGTACTGGCCGTTTACTCACCCCAGCTGTACCATTGCTAGGGTTGCCACAACGTGTACGCGGCGCAATTTGTCAGCGGGACGAGGACAAGCGGCAAATTTAATTTTCTTAATCGGCTAAATTTGTTTTGGCCATTCGAGTGGAGTTCGTCTCGGCGATTAAATCAGTTTGGACGGGATTATAAATTTTGCTGTCTGTAAATTGTTTTGATGCTTCAGGGTATTTTGTAAGGAAGGTTAAGAAAGGATTAATTGGTCGATGATATCATTTGCGAGATGATTATGAATTATCCTGCTTTCGCCTCCGAGATTTATTTTACCATGTAGTACCCCTGTACGACAACCCAATCCGCACACAATATTCAGCGTAGTAGTATTAAAAAACAAAAGAGCGGGCAACCCCACCCCTACCACGCTGTGGGCTCGGTGTCCGAGCGGTCTCATTCCTTTGTGCGCACGCGCAACGACCGCACGCAGTATAAGAAAAATGCTTAAGTGACGTCACCAGGACGTTTTTACCGACAAAAAACGTAATTATTTTAAGTTGTGCAGTGTAGTGACGAGAATTAGACCCAACAATTGAATGATCAAACGAACTTACCAAGTGAAGTTCGATCTAAATTATCCTGTTTTCGCCGAAGAGATTTAAGGTCCCTCCCAACCCGAAGATTTCTATATCTTCTTCCCTGGAGGTAAACGTCAATGTCATCTCTTCTCTAAATATAATGAGACCGCTCGGACACCGAGCCCACAGCGTGGTAGGGGTGGGGTTGCCCGCTCTTTTGTTTTTTAATACTACTACGCTGAATATTGTGTGCGGATTGGGTTGTCGTACAGGGGTACTACATGGTAAAATAAATCTCTTCGGCGAAAACAGGATAATTTAGATCGAACTTCACTTGGTAAGTTCGTTTGATCATTCAATATTGTGCCATTTAATGACTTATATTAATATCATTAGTTAGTTGTGACTTCGGTTTGTCACAGAAGTTTTGCGAGACGATCGCTCAAAATATTACTATCTCGTATTCGTTGAAATATTGGACCCTTGTAAAGGTGTTTCTGTGTTGCCAAATTCCGTACTTAGTGAGAATTTAGTAAAAATGCAACATTATTTTATAAATATTAAGGGAAACGTCCAACCCCCGTTTTACCCCCTTTAAGTTTTGTAAAATCTTTAGCAGATGTTGTACCTACCTGCCAATTTTCAAGTTTGTAGGTAACCAGGTGTTATAGTAGTTTCTGAGATTTTGTGATTAATCAGTGACTGGCTTTATGCCTCAATTAGGTCTTGTGCTTGTTTACCTAAACGACAGCCCTGTGCTTATTTTTTAAGGTTTTTAATAAAAAAATGCAAAAAACTTAACCCTTCCTCTGCCAGACGTAAACAAAAACTTTCGCCAACTGTGTAAATTGTTAAATTCTACGAGCCCCGGACGGACCATTCGTTCTACATCTTAACCAAAGGAGAATCATAATTTACAATTAAGAGAATTTACAACTACCTTCGAAGACAAACAGAAAACTAAAGCACCACTCCAATTATAAGTTTTAACGACTACAACTAAGTGGGAATTGAATTAGCGAGATTGGCGACAGTCGCATTTAGGAGAATGTGAAAATGTTTTCAAGATTATAATTCTTCTGACTTTGTTAACAGCCCGATGGCGTAGTGGTGAAGAAAAAGAGTTTTAGGTTCGGAACCTGGTCATTCACGAGATAAAATTATATTTTGCTAGTTTTACCTATACTGAGATATTCCTGATTATCTGATTCTAGCACAAGAAAACTATAATTAAGTAGTAGAGTTTTTGTTGGATTGGTAATAATTTCCAGAACAATGAAGAGGGTTGTGTTGAGTTGAAGTCAATTATTAGGTGATTAAGTGTGAAATTTTGTGGTTGAAGATTCCGGGTGAAGCACATTATTCCACCTACAACCTGATTATCACTTTGAATCAGGTGATTCAGGTGAGATGCAGGCCAAGAGCTTTGTTTGAGAATCCTGGTAGTAAAAAATACTTGATTGTTCAATTTAATTACAATGAACCATTTGCGCAAAACAAATACTGTCGTTTAATAAACTTAGTTTTGGTTGTGTTTTATTTATCTCTACTTCAAAACACATGTCCCTAACTACAAAATTTGCTTTTTCAATTGCAATTGAAAAGTAGAATGAGACGGTTCGTTAACCCTTCCACCGCCGTGGGCTTTTTTAACTCGCTGGACGGATTGAAAACAAAGTTTACATTGAGCTACTCGGAGTGGACATTGCCCGAGTGTATTCATAGCGAGGAGCAAACAAAATATGGAGAAGTGGAAGTGGCCGGTGGCTGTCTGGTTTAGTGCCCTACTATTGGTCTTGAAATCAAATCTATTTTACGTTTTTTTTTTCAGTTTGTTGTTAAAAATTAAAAATTAGGTTAGTTTTCTGAAAATCGAAATTGAATCGAAAGTACTTCTGGCTTACTTCGGGTTTGGCTGATAGAGTAAAGGCCTTTGGTATTCAGCAATTCTGTTTTGGGTAAGTACTCGTAATTTATGAAGATACAAGAACAAAGGTGGACCGACGATCTGGTGAAGGTCGCGGGAAGTACCTGGATGCAAGCGGCGCAGGACCGGTCTTTGTGGAAATCCTTGGGGGAGGCCTTTGTCCAGCAGTGGACGTCTTTCGGCTGAAACGAACGAACGAACGAACAAGAACAAAGATCTGAAATCTTTGTTAAACTAAGACGAATCATCATCATCATCATCATTTCGTTCCCACTGCTGCAAATTCTATGACACCACGATCTACAGCTGACTGAAAACACAACCAGCAAAGGTCCAAGTCTGTCCCGGATAATGTTTTGAACCCGCAATTACATTAAACAGAAGAAAATAAGTCAATTTACTATAAGTAAACAATTCTTTTGTTTTTCTAGCGCATTTATCATCTGATTAATTTCGTTGCGGGTCCAATGACAGTTTAACTTTCCCCTGGAACAAACTTGACCTTTACTGGTTGGGTTTTTATTGGCGGTCAAGCTGTAGATCACAGGAGTTACAGCGGTGGGAACGAGAGGTGAGAATAGTCCCGTAGCGCATATTTATTTATTTTACATGTTACTTTTTTGTTTTACTAAAATAATTCAATTTTAAACTCTCAGGACCTATCGCAACGACGTTAATGTTCCTGCTAATCCTTAGTACGGGACACAGGCTGTTTAGAATTGCTCCCGAGATTTCCATTCCCAATCCCGGCCTCTGTTCCTTTGTGCCGATCCCGGAACACGGAGATTTGCGGGAATTTTCGGCCACTTTCCGTCTATTTTAAAGTTATTCCTAAGTTGGTTTGAGAAACGCATATTTGCGCTTTGAAGTAACCTTTTCAATTTTTGAAATTATTTCGCTGTTATCCAACAGCAACATTTTTTTGACAAAAGAAAATAATAGAGTTCAAGTATTCTTTGCAGAAGGGGCTTGCTTTTTAAGAGAGTCCGTTGCTGTCTAATTTCTTATTTAATTTGCTTATGACTTTCATCGTGACCAGATTCTCTCGTGTGATTTTTTGTCAGTCACAGAAATATTACCCTAAAACAAACACTTTTCAGCTGAAAAAAGGTATGTTTTATATTCCGTGATAGCGTATGGACTAATTCGCTTTTTTAAAGACATTCATTGTCCAAAATCTTAAACAATGTTAAGATGACGTCATCTAAACTGTTACATACCTGCATGGTAGAAGTACATTCACTCCTCTAGCCTTGAAGGATTCCAAGTTTTACAGCGAAGACATCAGCGGGCAACGACTTCCAACTCTGTAGCAGAAAAGACATTTGCTTGTGTTTGTTATGTAATCACTGAAAGACGATAGCACATCAAGGCAGCGTCTTACATGGTTGTAACAGATGCGATTTTTTCAACAAAATTGTATAATTTTGTCTTATGGTATCAATCATCATCATCATCATCATCATCTCAGCCATAGGACGTCCATCGCTGAACATAGGCCTCCCCCAATGCTTTCCATGTTTCCGGTTGGTAGCGGC
This sequence comes from Ostrinia furnacalis, assembly GCF_004193835.3. Taxonomy (NCBI): domain Eukaryota; kingdom Metazoa; phylum Arthropoda; class Insecta; order Lepidoptera; family Crambidae; genus Ostrinia; species Ostrinia furnacalis. The sequence continues at coordinate 43,166 of NW_021137266.1, read as the reverse complement.
CTGCGTCCAGCGCTCTCCTGCTACCTTTATGATATCGTCGGTCCACTTTGTAGCTGGACGTCACACGCTGCGTTTTCCGGTATGGTATATCAATGTCCGGACTAAAAACTTTTTATTACAAAATCGCCCGTATCACAAGCACATAACATCCAGTTTTTGGCTTGACATACCGTCAGTACAAGAAATTAGCCGTGGGCGTGCCATTTTGGGCACATCCTCGCGAAGTATGCTGAACATCGTCGCTTATAACTTTGAGGGATGCCTCTGGAATAATGTGCACGCGTAGAGCTCTGTTTGAATCAAGGACGCTACTCTCCTGAATTTCTAAAAAAAGATTTTTTTTTAATGCGGTGATCAGGACAAATATGGAACCGAGCTTCACCCGGATCCTCACCCACTGAGGAACTGCCGGAACACAACAAAACAATAACAATGCTAGCTACCACCACAGAAATAATTTCCAACTAAACCGAGTTCGTCGCATTACAAAATAATCGAATTTGTGTTGACTTCTAGTTGATGACCATGATTTGAGGTTGAAGTAAATACTTTTAGTTTTAATTTCTGAGAAATTAGACGCAATAAAAATATATTGTAAGGGATTTCACAAGTAATACAATAACCACATATGTCCTTCTTTCCAGTATTCATTCCAACAAATGCCCCGTCCCAAACAGGGCACCACACAGGCCGCGATGAAAATGGAAAAAGTTTGATTGTCAGATTTTTTTGTCACTCCATGATTTGGGCATTTTATTTCGAATACACTTCCGTCGGGACCATCTTTTGTTATCTAAAATAGCGGAAGTTTACTTTTAAAAGCGGCCACAATCCGAGTTGTCGCATTTTGGTTGATGAATTGACGATATTTTCGTGGAAATATCTTGATCTATAAAAAAAGAAATTTGGTAATATATTTTTGATGACTTTCTTCTTTAGCGTCTTTTTACGTTTTGCCGTTTAATACTTGTATTGTTATGACCTATTGCTACTAAAGTTTATGAGTATGTTATATTTTGCTGAGTATGTATAGGTTTTTTCAAAGCAGGCAATGAATAACCATCCATTTTGAAAGAGCTTTTATCAGAAAGAACTTTAAAATCGACTCGAATTAGAAAAAAATAAGTGACGATTTTCGCATTTGTTATGATGACAGAGTGCGATTAAAATTCGAGTCAGATATTCACAAATGTTATGGAAATCCTTGGAAGAGGCCTTTGTCCAGCAGTGGCCGACATTTGGCTGAAACGAACGGACGAACGAACGATTTATAAATTAATGATTTTCTGCATTATCATTTTCTCTCTCTCACACTCAAGAGATTCAAGATTCTGACCTGCTGACATTAATTGCCAGGCTTTTGGAATTACTTACTAAATTAAGAAAAACAATCACTATCCAAATGATTAAACACTTGCAATATCTTTCAAACGCTGATCGTCATCATATTCAAATGATTGAACACTTCAAAACCCATTTGCAATCTCTTTCAAACGCGAATCGCCATCAATGAGCGGCAATCTCTATCAAACGTGATAGCATCTAGTCGCTATTACGTTCAAAATACCGCCTGCACCGATGGCTTGAGCAATCAGGCTCCAATTAGCCGGAACAAGCTGTTTGACACACAAATCGGAGCTAGGCTTTTCAGGGCTCAAAGGGAACCGTATTTTCCGGCCATTCCATGACCTTTGACTCTTTGATTAATTGTATCTCGTGTACCTATAGACTAAGCCCTTCCCTTTCCCACTAAAACGAATGTTGTATAGCCATCTCTCTTGTGATGGATAGTCTTGATGTCGTATTATTATAATACGAGTACTAGCGGCCGCCCGTGACTTCGTACGCGTGGTTCCCGTTTTACCTCCTTAGGGATTTAATTTTGCAAAATCCCGCCTTAGTGAGCTCCTACGGTACTAAAAGGAACCCCCATGCAAAATTTGAGACTCCTAGCACATGTTTCTGAGATTTCTGATGAGTGAGTCAGTCAGTCAGTGACCTTTCCAGAATAGTCCCCAGTACGGCAAATCGCTCAAACCACAATTATTTTGGGTCCTACGGTTTTTAGCATGACATCGTCTATGCTTAACAATATCTAAGAATAAATATTATTTTATAAATTGGCCATTGGGATTGTGAAAATCATTGGGGGAGGCCTATGTTCAGTAGTGGACGTCCTGTGGCTGAAAATTTCATGATAATTATCATTATCACTATCGTGATGAAACTGGCCCAACTGAGAACGTATCCAGGGACCTACTGTGCTAATGTTATTCACATCTCTACAAGTGGAATAAAGATGTCTAAATTAAAAAAAATCTTTAGGAATGATGAATAAAACTTGCATAGTTGGGAGTTATTTAGAATTGAAACATACAAAGGAATAATTTAGGTAGGTTTTATGAACATTTTTGCAGTCGTGACTGTACGTGAATGTAGATGTATAACTCTACTAGATCAGACAGCCGTTAACAGTTGACGCAATGCAGCTCCGATAGACAGATATCCCATAAAATGGCTCGCGATTCGTATTTATTAAGATAATAACTTATATTCGACCCGCTATCTGGTAATGGTTTCATAAAAATGGAAAACGTCATGCGACCAGACGGTTCACGAATGAAATTTAGAAGTAGAATCATCATCCTTTTAGACTAAGAGATGGTGAATGCCTGGCAAGGAGTTGGAACTGTCAAAACTGTCTGGTTGATGTGGAAACAACTTCTAAATATTGCCCAAATATTACACATACAAATCAGATTTTATGGTATAACGTAAGTAAAATTACAGTCTATTGAATATACAGAAAAAGCCACCGTAGAAATTAGGGTTATGTTATACCATAAAGCTGATTTTTATATAAAATATTAAGGAAATAATTAGAAGTAGTTTCCTCATCAGCCAGACAGTTTTGACAGTTTCAACTCCTTGCCAGACAGTTTTTTTAGAATAGCTGCCAAAGCCACGATGCCTCAAACTTCATGATTCACCAACATTCTTTCCTATATTGGGAGCATACACTGACAAACTTTCAACTTTTATAAAATGACGTAGGTCTGGCGTTTACTAGCTCTTAGTCTATTTAGCATTGCGAGTTTAGGTCTACCTGTCACACAAACATTAACCCATTTAGCCCTACCGTACCCTATGTGGTACGGTATCTTTTTGAAAATATTTCGAAGTACCAAACTGTTGTTAATTTGTAAAAATGATTGTGACGGTAAGCTTAAAGTGATTATTTTACATAAAAATATTTTAAAATATGTTTTAACAAGTGGTTTCGGAAATATTTATGAAATTCCTCGACAGAAAACCAAAAAAATATTTACAATGTATTTAAGAAGGTATAATTTCTTATTACTCATGGTAAATTATATTATTTATCAATTTTATTTAAAAAATAGAGTACAATAGATATCATGACTACAAAAAAAATATTATTCCGATTATTTTTATACGGTTTATTTCAGTCTAAAATAGGTGTACCGTATAAGGTACAGTAGGTCTATTCATGAGCAAATCATGCTAAAAATATTATTAATATTTATTATTTTTATTTGTTTTAGGCTATTGATGCTTCACTATATTGCCACAACTCATGAAAAATTAGATAATTTCAGCAAACATAAAGCAGTCTTGGTATTTTTCTACTGCTGTCTTATCAGATGACCGCTAATGATGATCAGATTGACGAAGATTTAGGCGATAAAGATATTGTCAATGTAAATAATAACCCTCAGAGTTTTCTTCGATGGATTTGCTAAATTTCCATCATCGTGTTGTTAAATGCGATTAAGGATAGCACTAGACGTAACAAATCAGAAGAAGCCAGGTCTTCTTCAGCTATCCTCACTAACTTAGGAGAAGGTAGGAAAAAAGAACCAAATGTGGTTAGTATCACAGAAAACGTCTTACAAGATATGCCAAGTGTGATACTAGTGATCATGTGATTTTATTTTTATTTTATATCATACAAAAATAAATAAAAATCTTCTTTGAACAACGACCATGTTTTGTTTGCTTAAAGACCTACTGTACCCTATATGGTACGGGCTCCCCACGGCCCCCTATTTATGGATTATTTTTTAACCCTCCGTGTACGAGGTGACTAAAAGTTACGTCCCGTACCAGGTGGGGTATGACACACCCCAATATACAAAGTGATAAAATTTTCATTCAACATTTTTTTAGGGGGAATTTAATATTTAATATTGATTATTTATGTATGCTAATTAGGTTTAAGAAATGTTCTGAGCTGAAAATATGTATTTTAACATTTTTATTATAAAAAAAACAAAAAATCACAATTTTCGTTGTTCTTGTAATTTAGGAATCAGTTTCCTATGTATAATTTTTAATTAGTGCCTTTAATTATGACAACCGTTTTTATTTAACAAAGTACAAGTATTTACTTATAATTTAAAAGTAAATTAAAAACTGGAAGGGTATAAATTTGTTTTGATCATCGGTTTTCAATTTACCACAATTCTGATGAAAGAAAATGAGTATGCTCAATGCATAAAATGGGAGCGTAACAATTTTATTTATTTATAAAATATGTTATTCCATTTCAGTAGCCCATAAATTGTATCACCAAGTATAAATTGTAGCCCATAAGTGTATGTTCACATACATCTTCGGATCTCAGTACTAAACTTCCAGATTCGCACTAAAAGTCATCTCATTTGACTAAAAGTGCTTGAAAATTTCAGATACCGTAAAAATCACGAAAAATAATATTTGTATTGAATTTAATTTAATTGACAAAGCTAAAAATATATAAATTACACCAAAACTGTTAGATTTTTTTAAAAACTTTTTAACTACGTCCCGTACCAGGTGGGGTGTGTGACACCCACACGCACTTTAAAGGCATTTAACTCAGTTGGTAGTCACCGCTGGACTGATTTTGCAACGCTAATCGAAGCAGCAGTGTCATAATTCCAGCTACTGAGAATTTCAAATTCAGCACTTGCAATTTTTTAAAATTATGGCTATTTTTAAAGGACTGGGGTGTGTCACACCCCACCTCGTACAGCGAGGGTTAAAATATTTTTTTCACGATTTTTAGGCTTCCCTTTGTAAGTTTTTGCTGAAAAAACGATATTTATTTACAAAAATAATTATCGGTCTAAATGGGTTAATTAGGCTAGGCTATACATAGCTCTTTTAATAATAATAAGTACTAATATGTCATTTAAACGCCCCTAAAGAGCAAAATTTGACGACTTGCAGTAGATAAGTACTTACTCCAAACAATGAAAAAAATGATTCGATATAAGATAATGGAGGTCAGTAGAAGTGGTTCATGTAACAAAATAAGATAATACCTACCCAAAAAACGGATTTTAAAGTAAGTACCTTTTTCGCTGTAGGTACTAGCTTTCCGCCCGCGGTTTCGCCCGCCTGGAATTTTGTCTGTCACAGAAAAACTTTATCGCGCGCGTCTCTGTTTCAAAAACCGGGATAAAAACTATCCTATGTCCTTTCCCGGGACTCAAACTATCTCTATGCCAAATTTTATCAAAATCGGTTCAGTGGTTTAGGCGTGAAAGCGTGACAGACAGACAGAGACAGACAGAGACAAACAGAGACAGACAGACAGACAGAGTTACTTTCGCATTTATAATATTAGTATAGAAGTATAGATTTGTCCAGGTGCATGTATACATGAGTATTTTGGTTGTGTACTAAGTTGTTTTGTAGAGAACAATTTTGTCTAACTTTTCAGAATAGATTTACTTTAGCTTAGGTCACTTCTGTGCTATTTCCATTCACTGAATACATCCCAGTTATTGCTTTATTGCCATAAAACGCATATGCTGTGCCAATTTTAAAAACATTTGGCGTTGGATTTGCATACTATGACACATTATTGCATCGTGTTGCGCTAAATATTCAGACCTGGTGCTGTATTTGGTTTCTGAAGATTTGTAGAGCATACTAATGTTTCAATATTAACGAAATTACGAAGATATTGGAGCAAAAATGAACCTTATTTTATAAAAGAAAACAAATTTCAATTATTTTGATTGGAAGATTCATCGGTTCAGTAAGAGAGAGTACTTATTGTAATACGTGGCATATAAACACGCAGGATGCGCGATGTGCCAATACTTGTATGATAAGGACACTTGCGGGTGTCACGCATGCGGGGCAATCCCGCGTCCGTGATGAAATTCGCACGTTAATAAAAACACCCTAATCTGACTGCATAATATTGCAGTTCGTTCGTTTCAGCTAAATGGCGTGCACTGTTGGACAAAGACCTTCCCCAAGGATTTCCATAGCGAGGTCCTGCGCTGCCCACTTCCACGTTCTTGACCTTCGCCAGATCGTCGGCCCACCTAGTGGGAGGCCTGTCCACTTTACGACTTCCAACCCGTGGTCGCCACTCCAGAACTTTTGTAGTACGTGCTAAGTAGCAAGTGCTAAGCATGTATCGGATCATAACATTAAAGAAATCCTATAAAAAGAGTTTGTATCTAGGTAACGCTATCAAAATTTCAGCGTCGTGTTAAGTGTGTGTAGTGTGTGTAACACAATACCTGTATTACCTAGGTGTAAAATCCAGTCCAGAATCACAATATCAAGCAACGGCTTATTGACCAACAGCCGGCTGCGCCCTCAAAGTGGGAAGCATAACACCGGCTGCGTCCTCAAAGTGGGAAGCATAACACCTCAATTTTCGCCGGGCATTCCAGCTTTCCTAGAAAATCTTGTTGGCGGGCGTTTTGACACGTTCCCAGGTATTCTGCAGATTTGTCCGCGGTAACTTTATGGAGTTTTGTTCGACAGAAAATTCAGTATCAAACATACTGCTTTTGAGAAAAAGATTAGGTTTATCTTAACATTTTTTGTTCCAGCTTTGCAATAACATAAAAAACTCATAATACTCATTTATTTTTGCAAATAGGCTTTTAGAAAGCACTTTTACACAACAAGCCTTTTGGGCATTTTGATGTCCTAATTTCCTTCCTAATAACCAATCATGCAGCATTTGGACCTCGCGTCTACGTATTGCCATCTGGCGGATTTTTCATTCGCGAAAACCCTCATTGACCGTGACATTGACAGGGGGCGCCACCGTCAATACCGTTTTTGCCATGTTGGAAACGATACAGGACAGGATGGAATTTTGTAATGCCACCTGGAGGGAAAGTACTTTATTTTTTATAATTATAATTAACTTTTAAAAAAAATAAAACCGACTTCAAATGCGTGAACACAAAAAAAACTAAAAATTAAAAATATTGCGTATAAAAAAGTTCATCCCCAATTTTCCACCCTTAGGGGTGAAATATTTTTTTAATATTTTATTTATTAATAGGTTAAAAGATTTGTTCAAATCGGTTCATAATTGGCGGAGCTATCGCGTAACAAACATAGAAAAAAAAAACATACGGGTCGAATTGAGAACCTCCTCCTTTTTTGAAGTCGGTTGAAAATCAATGAGATATTTTGCTTGTAAGCTTTTTTTTATAAATATCTTGTGTATAATGCAACTTTTGTAATTAAGTATTTCAAATTGTATTTACTTTAAATTTCATTGTAAAATTCTTTTTCAGTCTAAGATTACTTTAACATATTTTAAATTTCATTAAACATTCATTCTACAATTATAATTTCTTTTGTTTACTTAGAAAATCTTATTTGCTGCTACAAAACAAGCTTGAGCTTTGTTTTCTGTGTTCTTTTGATAATAAACCTTTACTTTTTATTTTAAGCAAGAACAAAAACATGCGCTCCAAAGTAACTAAAAACATAAACGAAATTATTTTAAAAACACTTTTCTGCTTCTTGTTAGTTACTACTATTAATTAGTTTTTTGTTTACTTATAGTCTACGAAAAAATGGTAGGTAACTTACTGAATAGTAAGAATGGTACCGCTCATATTTCTTGAAAAGTTAGAATTTTTAGAGGTCCTTAGTCATTGGGAAGACAGCTACCATAATACAGGGTGGAATATTCACCTGAAGGGAAAGTACCTACTGTAAGAAAAGAAAAAGAAAGTAATGTGTACTGATAGAAAATTTTACTCAAAGAAAACATTACATTGAAAAGAAAGAAAACTGCGTTCAAAGATTTCCGAAAATTCAGTTTGATAAAAAACATTTTTTTATCTTACTCAAAAACCTGTATCTATAAGGCTTAACTAAGTAGATTCCTGCGATATTGGAGCTCTGAATGTGACTTAATAAAGGTCACAGTATCATGGTATTTGTCTCACTCAAGCACACTGAATTCTCTCTCACCCTTATTCACAAACGATGCTTGCTTAAATGAAGCAGCTAATAGAACGCACAGCGTTGAATTAGAGCTCTGTGATTGGTTCGTGTGTCACCCTGTGCGTCCACGCGCACTGTGTGACCTCATAGTAATGTTTGTGAATACAGGAATCTGTCTTTTGATGTAACAAAAACAAATCACTCTACTCTACACAGTTAACAAAGAGTGTTAAGTAAAAGTTAATCGCTTGTTTCAAACAAACTTATTTTCCCAACTTCACAGTAACTGACATTTGTTTATAGCCAAAACACTCTCACATACAGTCCCTATTACTCATCGATAAGTACTCCATAAAGAAACGCTGTCCCCGCCAAATTTCTCGCAGATCTGGAAACAAATATAACAATTTGACTTCAGAAGCACGTATTGCGCTATAAATTGTGCACCCCCAAACACAAAAATGACGACATTTTTAAAATCGAAAAGGGGACGTAATTTCGGATCGACACCCCGGAGAGAGATTTCATCCCCTGTTTTTATTTTCGTGAAAAATATGCTGGATGGTGTTAGCATATTTAATCTACGATGAGGTTTTGTCAAAGGGGAAAATTGTGCTTGAAAATCTAATAGATGGGTGTTGGGAAATATTGATAGTGTTTTGTATAGAGACCGCCATCTTTGAGTCTGCAAGTCTGATATTTTGAAACTAGGTATTTATATTTTGTCAATTTTTAATGGGTCTAGAAAAAAAGAATGTCAAAAATTCAGAGCTTTTTTTATCCACAACGAGGAACCTCTTGGCCTGTATCTCACCTGATGGTAAGTGATGATCAGACCGAAGGTGAAAGCGAGCTTCACCCGGAATCCTCAACCACGGAGGAACTGGCTATCTTACCTCTAACTGCCGGAACACAACAATGCTGTTAACATTGTTGTTATGGCGACAGACTTAGGTAAGATGGTGGTAGCTAGCCAGGCGGACTTAGAACAAGCCCTACCATCAACCAAACCGTACAGAAAATTCTGCCCGCACTGGGACTCGAACCCGGGACCTCTGCATCTGAAGCTTGTGGTCTTACCACTAGACCACAGAGGCGGTTGCTATATCTATTATTACTCTCGTAAGAAGCTGATCAGAGTAGATCCATCATCATCATTATTTTTAGCCACAGCCCCATTGATTTCTACAGTATTAATAGATTAATCCCTTATTAATATTGCATGATTATGGACTAAAATGTTTCATGGTGGAAAACTGTTTTACAGATCTTGAATACAGCTATATGGAAAATAAAGTTATTTCAGATAACTATAGTTGCCTTCTACTTGTATACAGTGTGTCCGGGCATGTAGTGATCAAACTTTAAGGACGAAATCTAGGGACAATTTTATCGATAAAAATACTTCAAATTTGGGGCTTGACCCATTTATCGCAAAATTACAAGGATTTAAGTTTTTAATTTTTAGTTTTCACCTCTTCCTTCAAAAACAAGTGAAAGCGTGGGTAACCTAACACTAATAAGCAAATATTTTATATCATGCGATAGCCAATAAAATTGTCTATTAGTAGAAGCAGAAAACAGTCACAAGTTTCATACATTTTATGGAAGTGAGAATGGATTTAATTAGAAAAAGACATGACTTTTTTCACTTATTTTTCAGTTATTTTCCAACACAAGAAAAACCAGGTCGTTAAAGTATGTTTTATTTGCATTGTATTATTAGTGTTTGAGCTATTCTACAAAACGAATGTAAATTTATTAGTCTACGTCTATTAGTTTTGATGCAATTGTTGAACAACGTTACCCCTTCCCAGCCGGATCCATAGCGCTGCTAACATGCGAAAATGCACGGCCTAAAAGAATCATACAACCTATTCCGACGCGCTATGGAACCGGCTGGGAAGGGGTATCTTTGTTCAACAATTACGTCGAAACTAATAGACGTAGACTAATAAATTTACATTCGTTTTGTAGAATAGCTCAAACACTAATAATACAATGCAAATAAAACATACTTTAACGACCTGGTTTTTCTTGTGTTGGAAAATAATTGAAAAAGAAGTGAAAAAAGTCATGTATTTTTCTAATTAAATCCATTCTTACTCCCATAAAATGTATGAAACTTGTGTCTGTTTTTTACTTCTACTAAAAGATAATTTTATTGGCTATAGCATGATATAAAATATTAGCTTATTAATGTTAAGCTACCCACGCTTTCACTTGTTTTTGAAGGAAGAGGTGAAAACTAAAAATTAAAAACTTATATCCTTGTAATTTTGCGATAAATGGGTCAAGCCCCAAATTTGAAGTATTTTTATCGATAAAATTGTCCCTAGATTTCGCCCTTAAAGTTTGATCACTACATGCCCGGACACACTGTATATTTATAGAAAACCGTCTAAATTCTTTTACTGCTTGTGTTTCTCCGTAGTCTTATAGAAATACCGCACACATCGCCCGCACTAATGTGAACACACCTTTAACCAGCCCTTCTTGAAGGTAAACCCACAAAGGAAGACAAAATAATGTGTGGAGCTTTACAAGTGGCGGAAACAGCCCGCTCGTCCATTAGCCACTTCCGGTTTACCTAACCCGGGTACTGTGATTTACATGTACCTATTTACTACCTACATGGTAGTTGAAGTTCTTGAACGAATAGTTTACTTATGTAGCTATGTACTTTTTGTTTCAATAATAACAATTGAACAACCAAACCTTGCATTATTTTGAGTAATCATTTATTCATATTCCAGCGTTTCCTGGGTATGTTTATAAATATTTAGGGAACTTTACAAAAAGTTAAATGGGCCTTGAATATTTGTTTAAGTAGACGTTTACGTAGTATGAAAATGTCACTTTAAACACGTGTTTAAAGCCTGGTTAAGTTTATTTGTAATAACACTACTAGAATTTAAAGAATTTCTTTAGCATCGTGCGCTTTTTTCTTAAAATCTCATTTAATGTATTTGGTAGCAAACCCCAACAGGTTTTGTTGATTCTCATCTATTTGTACTGTAATTTCAGCCTAACTTTCGGGATCATACAATCTAATTGCGTTGTGAAATTTGTTTGCAGTATCGTATTCGTTGTATATACTTAATTTGAGGGTTGTTTATACTTCCACTAATCATTTGGGTCAATCGTATTGTTGGGCTTCCGTATGAAATGAACAAGCCTCGTCTCGTTTATATTAATATTTAGGTACTTGGTTAAATTAATTTTGGGGAAGTAGGTATAGCCAGTTAATATTGGCTTACAATGGTTATGAACATAAATAATAATAATCAAACAGAAAATTTTTACAAAAAAAACAAAGTAAATTAATTACTAAGGTCCAAAAAACAAATAGATAAATGTTTATGCACATTAAGATGTTTGTTTTGTATGGGAAACTCGAAAATCCTCTATGGGAAATTTGGAAATTATCTAAATTAACACCCGTATTCACAAACATTCCTATGAGGTCTCACAGTGCGCGTGGACACAGGGTAATAGGGTAGACCGGGGACAATAGTACCATTTTTTGGAAATTGTTCAATATTGAGAAATCTAATGAAATGTAACTTATTCTGTTAGGATGCTGTAAAAACTAGACTCTTAAGCTACAAATTTAAGCATGCAGAGTTGAACTATTATTTCGAATACTTACTGAAAAACGAATTTGAACTGTACGATGTCTCATGTTACAATTGACCCCTACAACGGGTCAATTGTACCAATAATATATGAGGTAATAAAAGTAGTTATGTTTATCAAATCATCACCTTTATTGGTATTCTGTTCTCTTAATCTCCTACAATCATCAGTCTTTATTAATTGAGATCGAAAATATTTAGGAACAAGTATGAAAAATCAACACTTAAGTTTAAAAACAACACAATAACTTTTCTTCCATAAAAACGAATAAACTAACTGTTTCTACATAATATGCCATCTATTTGGCTCGGATATTGCTTCTGAAACAACAATAAGCATAATAACAATGATAGAAATATCAAAACTGAAAAATCTATTTTTGTATGAGGGTACAATTGACCCCTGGTACAATTGACCCTGATTATTTATACCTACTACTGCTTCGACCTTTTAAGATTTTTTCATAAGCCTGTTCATAAAGGAATAGATCCGTTGATCCGCGATCCGTACTTTTGACTCTACGCCGAGGCATCTAAAACAAAATGTTCAAATACTTAGTTACTTACTGAATTAAGCTAAAATGTACATATTCAGAAGGGTTTTAGAAACCTATATTAAAACATTTTAAGTAGGCATTTAGGTACTTATATCACCTTTTTATCTACTTATTTAATAAAACACATTAAGTATGTATCTAATTAATGCTTAATGCATGCAACTATGAATGAGCCTAGACTATATTTTCAGTAGGTAGGTATGCCTGTAATTGTAAAAATATAATTGTAAAAATGTAAAATAACCACGTGAATGTTTTATAATAACTTATCTTATTATAAGTATAGGTACTTTAAAACCAATTTAAAATATTATTTAGTAAGTATAACACAAGGTTCCAGGGGTTAATTGTACCACGGGGTTGATTGTACCGCTACAATTGACCCCATGGAGATTGGTACAATTGTTCCAAGTAGGTAGTCAAGAGAACTTCACCTAAAATTCAGTCATTTTCACAGTGAATGCCAATAATTCGCAAAGTTTAGAGCCTGGATAAACTATTGACAACAATACTTTGGTAACAAATAGCATATTAGGCAACTTATGGGCTCATATATTTGACATAAAAACTTACTGCGGCTGGGCAAAAAACAAAAATCCTTCCTGTACACCTTCGTTTCTCAGCACAAGCGCCGCCGACTGGTGAGCGGATGGAAACACAAAAAGCGCATATTCTGACGCTATGCACACAATCTAACGTCGCTTGTATGAAGAAATATCGCCGATGGTACTATTGACCCGTGGTACTATTGTACCCGGTCTCCCCTACCTACACGAACAAATCACAGAGCTTTATTCAACGCTGTGCCGATGTGCATTCAATTTGCTGCTTCACTTATGCAAGCATCGTTTGTAAATACGAGCGTAGATCTCAGTAAAAAACCAAGAATTAATAAACTTTTCAATTGTGCATTTTCTCACACAAAACAATCAAGGCTTCACAACTTCATTACTACTTAGAGTTTGACAAAGCGATCCGAGTACACTTAAGATCCTTAGATCAAACATCCAGCGATGATCGAGATCAAAATCTCGAAAGTCCATTAAAACTAGTCCAAGATTGATGTCCGCCCTTGTACAAGGAACCCCACTCGGCGGCGGAAGTGGCCGGAAATGGCGCCGCTTCCGGTCTGAAGGCCGTGTGTAAAAATCGCGCGTTAATTTCCAGGGCGGTAAATTATTCGGTTTGTTTTCTCTTTCGCTGTTGCCTTTTCCGCTTGCGAGTTGCCAGTTCTTGGTGCTTTTTTGTTTTTGCCTTTTGCGCCGCTCTTGTTCTTACCTGATGTGAGTGAACCTTTTTGCTGAAGTAAAGGGAAAATAGTTTCAGCTAGATGGTCATTTGTTTTTAGCCTATTCAACGTTAATTTGTAGTCAATCAGGTACATACCTAATATGTTTTGAGTCAAGATTTTATCAACTTAGGTTACATTTTTTTATCAACGAAAAAGATTAAAGTTACGAAAATCTATTACAAAATGCTGATAATACTCGTAGTTCACTGATTTTTGAGAGAGTTGAAGTTATTAAATTTATTATAATCACCCTTGTGAAGATGCATTTTGTGACAAAAGGATCATACAATAATAATATCTCCTTTTTGTGAGCCTCATTTTAACTTTTTCCAAATTAAAGAAAATTCGTTCAGTGGTTTAGTCGTGAAAACAAAATAAACAAATAGGTTGTACTTATTCATGAATTTTAGGCTGAGTTGCACCACCTAACTTTGACCGTAACTATGACGTTCATCGGTGTTTTTTGTAAGGAGTTTGACAGATTTTTGACGTTTGTCAAAGTTAAAGTAAGATGTTTTTCAGTATCTAAGCAATTCCTTTAGCATTTGTTATTTATTATGTATAAATGATTTTGCTTTTGTGAATAATTCAGTTTCATTTTACACCTAAAAGACCAGCATGAGCCTTAAACTTCCACAAGAGGTATTAGGAAACAGAACTGTGGAGTTTAACTAAATTTAATTAATTTGAGAGAGCTCCAGTCTGGTTTAGTTACCTGCCGTAACTAGAGTACCGCACTGTGGTATTAAACAAAAGTTTTACCTGAAGGTTTTTGGAATATCTATTAAGATAGACATTATGGGAGTTACACTAATTTACTTTATGGAATCTCAATCATGTATCCTACTAATATTCCTACTAATATTATAAACTACTAATACCTAATACTATTATAAATGCGGAAGTTTGTGTTGATGTCTGGATGTTTGTTACTCTTTCACGCAAAAACTACTGAACGGATTTTAATAAAACTTTACAGTATGATTGTTTATAGCCCAGAATAACATATAAGATATAATTTATAACGATCTGTGACAAACTAAATTTTACGCGGGTGAAGCCGCAGGCAAAAGCTTTAACTAATTGATATTTAAATTGGTTACAAGAACTATTTGACAACACGTCAGTGGACTTTCAAAATGACAAGCTTTAGAAGTATACATGCTAACTTAATCAGAATGGTCAGGAGTTAGGCCAAATACGTTATTTTCCTCTGGTAAATCGTGCAAAGGAAATTATAGCGACTGACGATGACGTTATACACAACGAGGAAGCTCTTGGCCTGTATCTCACCTGATGATAAGTGATGATCAGGCTGAAGCTAAGGTAGAAGCGAGCTTCAACCGGAATCCTCAACCACAGAGGGACTGGCTATCTTACCTCTAACTGCCGGAACACAACAATGCTGTTAACATTGTTGTTATGGCGACAGACTTAGGTAAGATGGTGGTAGCTAGCCAGGCGGACTTAGAAAAAGCCCACCACACCCACTGTATTTAGCTTGATCACTGGACTTCGGGCAAAAATCTGCTTTTTAGCTAATAAAAATGGAAATAAGTGGCATAATATTTATTACATTTCTTTTACTCACGGGCCTAACCATTTTTGTGACTAAAACGAAAAATGACACAATATTTTTTGTGCTTAATTAACTAGCATCAAGAACTCTACATAATAGACATAGCATTGGGTGTCATATTTTTGTCCAAACCACACTATTGCGCATCTGTGCCTATACATACAGCTTAGCTAGCATCAAGTGCTCTACACATGTAGAGATTGTATTACAAGCGCCCATTGCCTCGCAAACAAGCCTGGCTAATCCGCTTTACGTAGAGCGATAAGCTGGAAGAGGTAGCGAAGGTGCTAAGTAAATAGTTTTCTGAAAAACGATACTTGGTTAATAGAGACAGAAGTAACTTTGGTACGTTATCACATCGAAGAAGCCTCTTAATTGATTTTGATGAGCTATGCGATTCTGATGAGATCTATGAGAAGGATTAAAGAATACGGAGGAAGGGTATAGGTGCTCGTAAAACGAATGAAACTGGAGATAGTAGTTTTAATAGGGTGCAGGTCGCTTCTAATCAGCCAATCTAGGTTTAAGAGCGTTTACGCGAAGCGCGGCGTTTCAAGGGGCATCATTGGAAATGATTAACGCGCGGCGTTTTTTAATAGTTTTCAAATGTTTATAGCAAAACAATAACAATGAATTATAAATCGTTTCAAAGTGAATATTTTAAAGAAGATGTTATTTTATTATATTAAGCTATTATTATGTTGAATTACAGAAGAATAATGGTGTAAAAATCACGTTGATTTTTGGGTATTTCACGTTCTTTGAATTTGTGATTTCTTATTGTAAAATGCTTAAATCTAAGAATTTTCTCAACTAACTATTTGCCTAAGGACCTATGCTATAGGGTAAGTCCAGGATAGATGCCCCACTTTTTGAAACAGCTTTGTAACTCTGTCAGTAAGTTTTTATCAACAATTTGATCTTAGTATCTGTAAACTTTGGTCTTTCGTCTATGATATTACTGTAATTATTTTAGTTTAAGTTATACCGATTCTGAGTAAATACCATTTTAATTGACCTCTTAAAAGTGGGATAGACGCCTAATGTGGGGGATAGAAGACTCACTGTATGATTGCTTCAAAGGATAGATGCCTGATGCAGGGATAGATGACTCGTTAATACAGTTTTTGAATTCTAAGGATCAAATGCATTTTGAAATCAAACAAGCCAAGTATTACGTACGTAATACGTAAGTACTTACTTAAGATTGTTTGTTATTAAATTAATTAAAATGAAATAATACATAGATCCACCCGAAAAACATAACCCTCCTTCTAGCGCAGTCGGGTAAATAGGTTATTCGATCAGAAGAGAGATTTTCTTCTTAATTGCTACCTGTGACAAAAAGAGCAGGTTAGGATAGATGCCCCTAGGTGCATGGGAGATGGCCCTAAGGGCATCTATACCCAAAAAAAATTAGGCAACTATCCTTTTAGCATAGGATAGGTGCCTTTTTTAATAAAAAATATAATAACACTAAAAATCGGATTAAACATTGCTATCCCGTATAATTTATAAGATAGTCTATCAAATTATATGAAAATCTGCTTCATTTTACAACTGACAAAAAAACTATCCATTATAAGATACTTACCAATATCATTTCGACGCTCGATAAGGTATGGCCGCGGAAGATTTTTGCTCTCACTGGCTAAACGAACGCACTCTTTGATGGTTTGCGGTTCGCAAAGTGGTACGGGGAGGTCCCTTTCTATTATACGTACTATAACTTTAGGCTAAGTTGATTGTAACATAGTGTACTTAAAATCGCGGCACCTATCCCACTGGGGCATGTATCCTGGAATTACCCTAGGATATAAATGTTTGTTATATCATTTTCACAGTATTTTTTATAAAAATTTCAGCTTGTAAACTGACGCTAAAGTGGAAATTTGAAAACCTGTGTGGACTTATCTTGATAGAATTCTTAAATACTACACTAATCGAAATATTTTCTCAACTAACTATTTAGACGACGAAATTGCCTAATTATTTATGCCTATAACATATTTGTAATGTAACTGGTTAATGATTGTAACGAGTTGAAAAAGTCCTGTTTTTGCACCAAACGGCGTAAACGCTCTTAAATGCGGAAAGTCTGAGTTTAGCAGTAGACGTGTAACGGCTGAACTAAGGATGATGACCTCATAAATTTTATTTGGCACTGAGTCTGCCTTCGACCTGAATCTCAGCTTCTAGTAAATGTCTATGAGATTTAAGATAGATCAAAAAGCAACTGTATAATTGAGACATAAAGACTCTCCAAGCCCGCCGACAGTCCATAGTGGCTTGATATCGCAGACTTTATTTCAAAAGAAACGCGTAGACGACCTCTCTACTATTGATAAAATGTCAAAAGTCGACGACTCATTTCAGCGGGTCGGAGGGTTTGCTGTGTAAACTGTATTTCACCCACTTGAAAACTGCAGGAAGACAGACATTAGTAGAGATACCCAATCTCTCGCAATCCGCATCATACTTGCGCAAATCTTTTTGTTCCTATAAACGCTAACTAAACCTATATAGCGTAGATAGTTATCATGTCTATCTAGTGTTGTATGCAAGCATTACAAGCTGTCCAGTTCGGCGCAAACCAGCCCGGTTTAATCCCGCAAGCCATCATCGCGCGAAACTGCCTGGAACACGGCCAGTTCTATTATCTCGAACTCTATGGGCCTATAGAGTTAGCTGCTATTTAGGGTTGCCCGTTTAAGTACTTCGTACGGGTCAAATTAGTGGTCAGCTCTAACGATCTATCACGTCAAATGATCGGAGCTAACAAATTTAGAAGCGTAGAATACACATAATATTATAGTAAATGATAAGCTTAATAAATTCTTACTAACGTGTAGTGGTTGAAATGACGATTATAGTGCGACAAGGACATTGTGGGGCGATTCAGACTGTCATTATCGAAGGAAGAAATGACAGATATTGATATCATATTACTGATAGAATATGGTATGCTACTGACATAACTGAATGCTAATGTCCTACTTATAATTTATCCCAGTGCCCGGAATAATTTAATCATCTTTGACAAAACGACGCCATTTTGTTGCATCACATTAATTAATTTTTTATTTAATTTTAACCTGGTACCCTATACTCGTACCTAATTTATGGGCCAATATAATATTATCAGGTTTTACATTAGATGTGATGATGCAGCCTCAGCTAAGTTTTAAATAAAACTTAGTCAAGTGTGAAACGCAATAAAAGTGATACATACGAATGCCTTTGCACCACATCCGTCTAGGTACAATACAGGGTGAATTTTCAAATTCATAATATTGTTCCCACAAAAACGCGACAAAGAAACCCCGAGCGAAACGGATAAATCATTTTCCAGGTGATATACGATCACATAAAGCGTTTCCGAAAGCAATTAGTTGCTGTTACGGCCGCAAAATGTAGGTACAACACGAAAAAATAATGGTTACGCACTGAGCGAAAAGAACGCAGAGTATTAAGTACTACCTTCACTTGATCATCAGTCAGTCTATCAAGTGGGAGGCCACATTACAGGTTTCATTTTTGTTTTTAGAGCTTATTGGCTTTCAATACTGATTCAACTAAGATTATCGAAGTGAGATGAAATGAGAAGACCATGAAATGAGTTGGAGATCAAACTTGGTGCCTTGTAAAACGATTCTGGCACAGTTAACATAATTTAAATTTATTAGAAGACTAATAAGCTTGAGTATTATAATTATTAATAATAAAGTATCTCTAACGTACCAAGTTCAACTTGCAAACTGCGTGACTTAGATAAATAAACGTTGCGTTTTTTCGCCTCAGTCCGAGACCGGACTTAATAAAAATAAATATTGTATCGTACAGGAACGTTTCAGCTTTACGATATGGCCACAATAATTTAATACCAGCTCGCGGATTAGGTATTTATTTAGGTACACTTGGCCATAAGTTTCCGTACGCATACGTGGACTTTATCTCCTTGTGTTAGAGCTTGTTTTAACTTGAACACGTGTTTAATACACCAATGAGGTTGGTATTGGTGGCCCATTTTATGGTAACGGCCCAACTTTGACGTGAATCAACTAGGGCTTCAGTTTAGTGCTTGGAGTTAATATTCAATGAATTCTGTTAATATAAAAGTTGGAATTTTCAGCGCTGGGTGAGAAAAGTTTTAGATTGTTGGGAAATTGCTTTTTTGACTGTAAAGGTGTGAGGTTTTTGCGGTATATTTCAGTTAATATTCTCACCTTTTTTACTGCACTTATACCTTTAGTTTGGAAGTTTACGAGAATATTTCCCTGGGACAAACTTGGCCTTAACTGGTTGGGTTTTATTGGTGGTCAAGCTGTAGAATAGATAATATTATTAAGAGCAATACACAAGAGTTACAGCAGTAAAAAATCCTAATTAAACCCAACACCTTACAGATTTAGATGTTTGACCAATCCAGTCCCAAGACCACACGGCGTCTATTCTTGTCTTTTTTCCACTTTTGGCCTTCGAAACCTAACCAGTAAAGGTAACCCCGATGAATAATTTAGCACTGTTTTGGAACCTGCAACGAATTTAATCACAAGATTATAGGAGTTTGAAACCTTTCAGACATATTAGAAAATGCATTTTTATTGTTCACGTCCATTAGGAACATAAAAAAATCATGTCCGAAAGTGAAATATCAGTGCACACGTCCACTTATGAATTAAAAGTCAACGCCAGCATGTGTTGGGAATTTTGCAGAAATTCAATAAAGCGCTCTCTGCGACCTTTGCCTACGTTGTTCACTCTAGTAAGGGTGGGGTCTCAGTGCTAGCGTTTTGTATAAATACCTAAAACTATGCACCAGATGACCAGAGGTTCGTGATAGAGATATCTTGTTTTTGGTTTCTATTCCAATAGTTACGTAACTGGTTGTCTGTAACATCAGTCAAGACTAGTGGCAAAATCTCAAGAAATAACATGTTTGCTCAAAGATGTCACTTTGGATATCATCATCATCATCATTATCATATTGTAGGCTCCACTGCAGGGTACGCTGTTTACCAAAGGCCAATTATGGAGTATTTTGACTACACTCCCCACGCTAGCCAGACGGGCTATGAAGACCTGATGTTCGCATGGGGAGAGTGGGGTCCTATTATTTTACTCTGCTTTACCACATTCTATTCGATTGAAAATGAGCCATTCCCATTTTTAATGTTTAATTTTTAAATTTTCAAAGACTACACTTTAAGTTTATTTCATTTTCATGTACTCCCTGCATACAAACCTACCAATACCTGAATCCGCTGTCAATGACGCTCTAAGCTAACCGCCATTTTAATTAACTACGACGCTGGAATTTTCTTTATTAACGGCCGGAAAAGTGTTGCGTACAACGGGATTAATTGAGAAATGAAAAATCCGATTTTGTTTACAGTCGCAGTAGTGATGGATGCAGAAGTCCCATTTAAAAGAAGAAAAAAAAGATACCAATTTTTTATTAAATTTAAGTTCCGGTGTTTCTCTACGAGATCGAATAAGAAATAAGGAGATCCGTAAACGATATAGCCCAACGGATTAGTAAGCTGAAGTGGCAATGGACAGGGCATATAGTACGCAGACGGGGCAGCAAGGCAAAGGTTCTGAAGTGGAGGCCACCGGAAAGCACAGCGTAGGACGTCCACCCACAAGGTGGACCGACGACCTCATAAAGGTAGCGGGAAGGCGCTGGATGCAGGCCGCCACCAACCGGCCATTGTGGAAATCATTGGGGGAGGCCTATGTTCAGCAGAGGACGTCCTGATGATGATGATAATCAAATTTAAAAAACTGAATGCTATTTACTAATCCAGGCGAAAAGGCAAAACAACTCTACAACTTTTCTACTCTATTTACTACTGCTATTACTCCTGATTTTTATGTCTGGTTTGGGAATTAGAAAATTGGACTCTTTAGACCTGTAGTTTCTGGGTTCAGTAGTACAGGTACAGAACAGTAATTCTCAGATGGATTGAGGCACATTTTGTTAAGTGAGTTAAGTGCTCCATTTTGCTTAGAAGTCCAGGATATTGAAGATTGATCATCAAGTCTGACACCTCCTTAGTGTTTCCTTATTTTTTTTTCATACTGGCCATATAGATTCAGTGCTTACAGTCCTGGTTTGGCCTGTGCGATAATAGATCACTATGTCAGTCAGTCAGTCACCTATGAGTTACATAATTATACATTTGATACGTGTGCTGTAAAGACCATGAATACAGCTAAGTATAACCTTTGTATTGTGAACTTTCATGATCTTTCAGTACATATAAGCAAAAGTAAGTAAAAAAAGCATTTTTTTTGTCATTGTTAGTAAATTGAGTCCATTGTGCAGACTTTTACTGTACCTACCAAGCTTCCTAACAAAACAATGGAGAAAGGACTATTTTTATGCAAATTTAATTAACTAAACGAGATGTTTTAGTGAAATTGAACATCGAAGGGTATGAAATGGAATAAACGAAAGAGACGACGAAAATAAAATTGTGGGTAGATATTTTTTATTTTGTTTGAACAGCCGTGAACTTTCTGCTAATTGTAAAAGAAAAATAAGAAAAACTCTAAAAAGGCTATGGACTTATCTTAATCAAAATTAGTGAAAAAAACTAATATTCTAAATTGGATTCAAATGATATAGGTAAGTGTTTTAAAATACCAACATTTATTTATCTTCATAGTAAAAAACTTCACCGCACATTACTATAATGAACGGTTTTCAGAGAGATTTTCACGTGGATTGGCTTTGACTCACAACCCTGTTAAATAAAATACTAAGAAAACCCATTATCCTTCCCATAAACAAACATCTATTCGCATTTATAAACAGAGAGAAATCCTCCCATTAATTTCAAATTAAAGCAATTAAAATTTGGCCAATGCGTTGCATTCTAGACACAATGGTGAAAGTATCAGTAGGCTTTTTACTTAGATTAGCATATTTTATAGTGATTACAACTTCATGATTAATATTATTAGAACTTTTTCTTCTATTCTGTGAGTTGTGACAGCTGCTGTAAAAGATGTTGTCAGATGTAATTAAGTGTCTTACGTAGCACGAAACCAAATATTTGTTTTCAGATATTCAGGTAGATAATGCTTCCAATATATAGCCTGACCAGGAACATAAAAACCCTCGCCATGTTGCGGAAAACTAATGGTACTAATTTCTTTTAATGGCAACAGTAACTGAAAACTTCATTCACATGTCACCATGCATGTCAGTCTATTGTTGTCAAAGTGTAAACAAACTTTATTTTAAATGTGTGCAATTGATTTCGTGAATTAAATTGCTAAAATATTTTTATAGTCGTGAAAGAAAAGTGGTTCACGATGTGTTAATGTATTTGTCGAAGAGAAATACTAAGGGTTCGGACAATATTTTCATTGAATAATGTTTCCGACAAAGGTTGTCAAATTGACTGACATGTTTATCGTATGGTACAGTCCACTATGAAAATTAGCTGTAGTCTGTTTCAACTACCTATTTTAAAGTTTTTTGTCACTTTCTAAGTTTTGAATTTTATGGAATTGGGAAAGAAGTACCGAGTTTGAAGCGTTCATGAGCAGACATTGCAGTTGAATATTCATGTTCTGAATTTGATTATTGATGAATAATAAAATAAATCCTACTAGCTCGATTGATGGTTTCATTTAATTTATTTAAACCAGGTTATCTTTAATAATATTTTTCGTTAATTTATGAAAATATCAAATTAGCCCGTAATCCTGAATCCTGATACATAAATTTAGCCTATTAATTTAACACATGTACGACTGTACTCAGTGTTGCACTATCAAATGCAATTGAAGCGCCTCTGTGCCAGGGTTTTTATGTTTCTGGTCAGGCTATATCTACCTATGTCCAGTGTGTGATTCTGATGCTCGTATCTCATGTGGCAATCAAACCCAGGACCTACAATTTGAAATAGTTTTACATTAATGAGTTCTACCTAAAAAATAAGTAACATTTTTTACAATAAGGCCCGGTTTTCACTAATTCGTGGAACAGAGCTGAGCGGAGTCTAACAGGGTCATCAAGCGGCCTACCTCAACAAGTCTACAGCGACTCCTACACTAGGTGTATAGTAGACTCTACCTCTACTTTATAATCACTATAAGATTTCATGATGTGCTGCCGTGTGTACTTACATTCTGTTTAACTCTATAAATGAGCCCACTGCGTCCACTGCAGTACATAAAAGTCCATTACGATGTAACAAATCCGGAGTTAGCAAAAAGGCATTACGACGAAATAACGATGCGACTTATTAACCAGGCATAATCCACGTAGATTACCAGAACGTATTTCAAAAGTCGATTTATCATGATACACGGTGCAGGATACAAACTTAAGTCATAGGCGGTAGCGTTTTCCACAAAGCTATTAGTAATTTATTTTCTGAATACAATCACAAGTCAAAACGTAACATAAACGTGGTAGTTGTGTTGTGAATTGATCTAAGTAGTAATTACATTTATTTAGTAGGTATAAAACCTTGCCAAAAAACTTATTAAGTTAATTAGTTACTAAGGCTCGAGGACTAGTCAATTTTAATATCGACGATTGCATTTTATTCTATTGTTATTTACTTCGATTGTAACGACGATTAGCATCTGCTGGTGATTAGGTTTATTTATTTATACAAATTGGCTTCAATGAGCTTTAAGGACTTCGCACATTTATCAACCTGGAAAGAAATTGTAACCGTATCAACTCGAGGCCGTTAGTATTCTTTGTATGAAGCTCCATAATCCATACTGCAACGCACACTTATCCGCACCATAACTAAACGCTTCGCCTCGCGATTGACAGCGCACAAAAGGCGATGACAGCTCGCGAAAGGCGATACGGTGTCGATCCCTTTCCGAGTTGATAAGTCTGCTATAAGCTTTAAATAATAATCTTCTCGCTACCGCTTGTGTCTTGCTTCTAACCCCACATAGTGAGGGAACACAATGATTCCGCTTTTGCCCAAAATCTACGATTATTCAAGGATTTGCTAACGCCGCCGTGTCTGTTTTAATGTGAAAATATGAGAATGGCGGCATAATTACTGATGAATGGATATTGGCAATAAATTGGGATTAATACAGCTTTGTTTATGGCCAAAAGTGGAACAAGGTGTTAGGAGTTTGGATTTTAACGGGTTAAGGCTTACAAGTTTTGTTTTGGTAAATTAAACAAATTAATGTTGGGCCGGTTCGGGATTTATGATGACGTATTTGCGTGGTATTGGATAAGAGTTGGTTTTCAGTAATAATTTTGTATAGTATCAAAATTTTATAAGGCTGTCGTGAAGTTGAATACCTATGCTGTAAGTCTTCTATTACTCACTTAGATAAGAGAATCAAAAAATTTAAGAGTGGGTTGTGCTCCTGTAATTTAAACTTATTTAATAGCTTGATGATGATGATACATTAACTTGCTAGAAGCGATTACGCACTGAAGTAGCAGTATGACAATTTTCTCAGATTTGAATCGTCTCATAGTAGAATAGGTGTATATTTAGTAACTAGCGGCCGCCCGCGACTTCGTACGCGTGGATCCCGTTTGGTAAAATCCTTTCTTAGCGGATGCCTACGACATAACATCTAACTGCAAATCCAAATTTCAGCCCGATCCGTCTAGTGGTTTGGGCTGTACGTTGATAGATCACTATACGTCATGTCAGTCAGTCAGTCAGTCACCTTTGAGTTATATATTATATTTAGATAACTTACCTAAAAATACCGGCTCATTAATGCCACATCACAAATGCGTAGTTACTAAAAGCTAAATATGGCCAAACTAAACACCCTTGTTACACCTTATCCATGTCCTAGGCATTTAAGATCTTTACTGGCATATAAATCACTAGCAAAACGAATTGCCTAATAAACTATAAAGTCTGCATCAAAATAAATCCTAAAACCATCTTTGACTGTAAAGAAATAAGGACAAAAATCCATCAACAGTATAACAGGTCAGAGAACTTGAGGTGAAAAGGTTGATTCTTAATATTACAGTCGCACATCAACCTGCCACAAAATCTTCAATTGAATTTGAACATAATGACAGAGATGTAAAGTGGAATATCGATTGAGGAAATTCATTATTAGTGCTATAAATATCAGCTTCTATTAAAGCGCCCATCCATCAAGTGTCCAGCTTGATATAAAGATAATTTTGAATAAAAACACGTTTATAACTAAGATAATATGATAACAATCAATAGAGACAGTAAAAAAAAGAAAGTTTTGTTGTAAAGATAAAATGGCATGACAGCAAAGAAAAAAACCTTTAGAACGATCAACATCAATCAAAAATAACTTGAAACATTTTGCATTGCCTAGTTTTGAGCTCGGTTCAATCAAAGGATATCCATTTCTAGATGACTGTCCGTACCTAATGCTATGTAGCCTATAGGATTTTATAGGGTGACCCACTGCTCAACAAAAGGGATAGATTCTACTGTACAAATACAATGGAGGAATTCAAATGTTAATAAATGAATGAGGATGTTAAAAAATGACCAATAAGAGTTGAAATCAATGATCAATCTACGAAAAATGTTGCAATTATTATCATCATCATCATCATCATCTCAGCCATAGGACGTCTACTGCTGAACATAGGCCTCCCCCAATGCTTTCCATGTTGCCCGGTTGGAAACGGCCTGCGTCCAGCGCCTTCCTGCTACCTTTACGATGTCGTCGGTTCACCTTCTGGGTGGACGTCTCACACTGCGTATTCCGGTTCTTTTTTTGTATTTTAATTATATTGAGTTAATTTTTTGTATAATAATAAATGTATTTTTTCTTTTTTGTATGGCAAATCAAGAAACTCTATTCAAAATCGATAAAATTATTGGTCCTACACACACTTTGGGTGCAGCTAATTTTTCCCCTAAACTGGGTATTTAGTTTAACCGAGCGTATTACATCACGGGATCAATAACCATGGGCGATAAATAACAAACGATAGCCATGAACGTCACCAAAATGAAAGGTAGGACATAGTTTAATAAAAGCGAGTTTATGGACGCCAGCGATTTATTGTTATTGCCCTTTTAATTTGGGACGTTAATGTTAAGATGGACGTGATTGGAAAGGGATATTGTTGTTTTTCGTTATATTAAGATAGGTAAGATATTTTGGTTTGAAGCCAATTATAGATTTTGTGTTATGCATTAACAAGGCAGGTATTTGACCACAATTGCACCTGACGTTAAGTGGAATGCAGTCTAGGATGGTAAATATCTGCCCGGTTTCGAGAAACTAGCTCACTTTGAATAAGAGTCTCCTCTCGATCTAAATGTTTTTAAATAACTTGAAAGGACAGTGCCAATCCATGTATGGAAGTTGGACCAAGTGCTGCCCAGAATGAAACTATAGTGCATTTTGTTCCTCAGGCCAATACTAATTTGTAAACCGGAGCGCACTGAAATCTATCCCTGGAGTTAAGAGAAAAAAAGAATTTTGTTTTGAATTATTTACATACAAAATATCATCGATGTATACCTACTACGGATAAGACTTCGCGATTTTGGCATTAAATAACACTCGCTATGTTAAACTTAACCATACTGCATCCGTAGGTACACCTTACTTTAGTACGACTTCGACATTATTTATAAGCGATCGAGTTGACCGAAATTTATTATTTCCAAAATGGAGCAAGAAGTTTTAGCTTACAATAACTTCAATAATCAATTTTAATACACCAATAAATTGATTTTTCGCAAGGATAGAGAACTAAAACTTCTTGTCTCATTTTGGAAATAATGATTTCTGTCAACTAACTAAAATATTGCAACAGCGTTAGATCGCTTATAAAGAATGTCTAAGTCGCACTAAAGTAAGGTGTACGGATGCAGTATGGGTAAGTTCAACATAGCAAGTGTTATTTAATGCCAAAATCACGAAATCTTATGCGTAGTACGTATATATCGATGATATTTTATATGTAAATAATTCAAAATAAAACTCTTTTTTTCTCTTAACTCCAGGGATGGATTTCAGTGCGCTTCGGTTTACACATTAGTATTGGCCTGAGGAACAAAATGCACTATGGGTTGATTCTGGGCAGCACTTGGTCCAGACCCTGGCACTATCCTTTGGATGAACTCAACGGGTTCATCCAATGTCTAAGTAGCTCAGATGGAAGAGCAGTCACCCGGCAAGCAAAAGGTCGTGGGTTCGATTCCCACCTTAGGCAGTTCGATTTTTTCAAATTATTTTAGCTCACTTGTGAAAAATATGTAAAATGGGTGTTATTACCAAATCCATATCTAAATATGGTCGCAGGTACTAAAAACTTAAGTCCTAAAACCTTTTGATTGAATAGACACTTGCAATAATTGTAAAATTTTAATTTTTCGCTCATTGTAAAAAAAAGTAGTAGTGATTAAATTGTGTTTGCTCGTGAATTATGTCTTACTTTTCACATTTTTCTAAAGAGCAAATCCGTACCGCGCGGGAATAACTTGACATGTCATTTTTGCGTACTTTTCAGGGGAGCGATTTTAAAGTTTAGAGTTCCCTGGTAAATTGGAATTAATGATAATTGATATTTTTATGATTGAAATAAGCTAATTTGATGCATATCTTTCGATTTGCGTAAGAATTTGATGAAATTATCTTCTTAATCTAATAAAAAAAAGACTTGTCAAGTTGTGTACCGACGACTTGTCAAGTTATTCACCAAAGAAAAACAAATATTTAAGGTGTAAAAATTGGATTTAAGTTAATTATTTTGAATGAAGTTTAAGTAAAAAAACAAAACATAAAAATAGAACATATTTTTATCACTTTTGCAATGAAATATTAGCAAATTTATTTGAAAAATCAAATATAATCGCAGATTATGATCGCTTTTGATCAGGTAATTGTACGTTTACTTAAAATTTAAAAAAAGACAAATAAAAGAACAAAAGCCATGCTTCATAACAAGCACAATTAATTTTAACTATTTTAAGCTTACCGTTAAGCTTAAAATAATTAAAATTAGCTGGATACATTTTTGCGTAAGGTCGACATGCCCTTTCGCGTTCACCGTCCAGTTCACGTCCAAATAACGGATCACTCTAGAACGAAAGCTATTGCTATGATTCCCTGAATGTATGACACGTAAACCCACATTAAAAAAATCTTATAGCATGCTACCGTTTTTGCCAAAAACAAATCCCACATGAGCAGGTGCGCGTTTCAAGGTAAGTTTTTAATATATTTAGGTCTAGTTTGGGATTTACCGCAGTCTATAAGCCTTAACCATGAACCATATAATACGGATAATGATATCGGTGATTGTACTTTATTAAATGACACTTAAAATAAGGTAGATGCGAATTTACTACAATGCAATTTCCACTTTGCGTCAGAAGTGATCGCGGTCTGGTCTAACTGAGTCTAAGATATTAAAATATACAAAACAATGCATGTTTTATATTATGTAAAACGTTATTTACATGACGTATCGAACACAAAGATTTTTTTCAGTACTTAGGCCTTTTCCTGGACGCTAATACACGCTCTTAATGTAGCTTACCCTTGTGATAGCCAATTTGCGTCCACATTATCACGACTATTTTCTAAATACAGACGTTGTAAATAATATTAAAAAGCAAACTGTGCCTAGAGAGGATACCATATTGCAAATTGAGCCATACTATTGAAATTTCAAAAAATGAAATAAACTAAAATATTATGTATGTTTATAATTATTAAGTGTGATACCTAAATATTTTGAATACCAATTAGTAAGATTTTATTTATATTTTTTTATTTCCATTCTGTTATTAATAATTAATGATTTTGAATGCATTTTTTCTATATTTTATTAATATTACAAAGATAATATTAAAACTTCTAATGGTTTAGAGCAAGTTTAATACTATACCTATAAAGACTAAAGGGAACATAATGACAACAATTTTTCGTTCAAAATGATTACGTAAAATTGTATATTATTTTTATTCCTCAAATCTACCAACTCACTAAATGGACGAGATCTGGCGTATCGACCCTACTTACTTTTACCTCATCATTATTCCTAAATAAAGTCATTGAAGTGAAATGGACTATAAAAATAAAATTATCCGGAACTTAAAATTTAACTAGAAGTTTATTAGTAGATTTTTTACTTAAATTCTGTTGTCAAACGAAATATTAGTCTGTTATGAAAAAACATTAGTAGATAGTACCTACCTATTGACTAAACTTATCCTTCTTCTTTCAACTTGCTATTTAATTGTTAATTTATTTTTAAATTATTGAAAATAGTAATAAAAGTAATAATTAACGCTTAAATATATTAAAAAAATATTTTCAGGGGTTGGTAAGTAAAAAATATTTAAAGACGCTCGAAATCCTGACAATGTTATATTTTAACAACTGCTAATGACACATATAAAAATATGATTATACGAAGGTAATAGCTGGATAACTCCAAATATCCAAACTCTTGACTACGTGCATAACAAGACAAATGGATGTGTTTAGTACTCAGAGTGGATCATAACTTGATAACTGTTTTTGTCAAATTAAAAACGAAAATCCATAAATGTATAAGTCGAGATATTAATAAATACATGTTCTGACATACATTGATAAATCGAAATATAAATGTTTATAAGAATAATATTAATTGGATATATCGTTATGTCAAATATTTATTGCCTAAATTAGAGATATTTACATATGAACAAGAGCTGTATTTCAAGTATTTTTGGGTATTTCGAGTTGAGTTTTTTATACCAGTAGGGTATAAGGTAGAGGAAGCGCTTAAGCTAATAAAAAAAAAAAGTGCAGGTCGAGATGTCAAGTTATTCCCGCGCGGTACGGAAATATGCTAACACTTTTATTTATTTATATTAAACTAAGCAGGCTTCGCCTTAAATTATTCTTTGACTTTAATTTTTATCGTATCCTACTACCACATCAAACTTAACATTTTTGTCCCAAAACCTTACTTAATACGACTACATAAGGCTACACATTGTAAAGCTTAACAAGCCCTCATCTGTACCAGTAATTAATTTCTCTACATAAATGTCAGTTAACAGCAAAATATTTAAAACGCTTTATTGAAAACGGCTATTACATCTTGTCAAAATATTTTTAGTAATCATGGCCGCCGTAAGAGGGCGCTCTAAGTTATAAAATAGTTATTAATTTTATGTTTGAATATAATTCGTTATTTTGGCTCGTAAATACGCCGTTTCGTTGGTTGGATTCAATATTAGACGTAGTAGTTTATTTTTTCATTAGTTATATTTATATAACTATAATTTTTAAACTAGCTATAAAACTAGCTTTCCGCCCGCGGCTTCGCCTGCGTGGAATTTTGTCTGTCACAGAAAAACTTTACCGCACGCATCTCTGTTTCAAAAACCGGGATAAAATGTCCTGTGTATCCTTTCCCAGGACTCAACCTATCTCTATGTCAAACTTCATCAAAATCGGTTTAGTGGTTTAGGCGTGAAAGCGAGACAGACAGATAGACAGACAGACAGAGTTACTTTCGCGTTTTTAATATTATAAGATATTGCGATGCTGTATAATGACGTCATAGTTTCCTTTTGGGTTTGAACGCTTTACTCAGTCAGTACCTGAGGTATGGGAGCGACACGGGAAGGGTGACATTGGACTTATTATGACGTGACAGAGCATCAGCGTTGCCAGACGTCCCGATTTTGGCGGGACGTCCCGATTTATAAATCAAATTTAAATGTCCGGCGCGGGACAGGCTTGGTCCCGCTTTTCGAAGAGAGACACTCACTTCACCAGACTATTATTTGAAACGCCATATTATTCTAAAGAATAAAACTTTTTTATTTTTTTTCTTTTTTTATTCTAAAGACGAATTTAACGATAGAGTAAATCTGATTTAAAATATTTATTGTTTGTTTGTAGTTTGACATTTTCTATGGCTACTTTTGCTATCTATTGTCAATTTTAAGTCAAATAAAAAGATAAATATTTGAAAACCTTTGATTAGGTATATACGTTTTTTTACTATGTCCCGCATCTGACGGAAGAATCCCGCTATTTTCACTCAAAAAGTACCAAAGTCCCGACTTGGCGAAAAAAAAAACTGACAACGCTGCAGAGCATACAAATCTGAAGCATAATCTGAAGTCTTGCTGACGTTTGATGTCTCAAAAACATCCTCCCATGCCGCTGCTATACCTCTGGTACTAACTGAGTTTAAGCACCAGACCAGGCCTGTTCATCTCCGCGAGTTTACATCGAAAACAAAACACGCACGATGGCCCACCTACAGAATACTATTCGACAAGGCCTCACATACGAGCGAACATTGACTCACGCACGCGTATTCTTGTGTATGATGGAAGAAAATGGTGTAATAAATACTGTGCAGTATTTAGCTGCCTAAATAATAATAAAAACACAGAATGTACTTTTTTAAGTTGCCTCAAGACACTGAGAGGTAAATAAGTAGTTATTATTATTCATAATAATTCATGCTAAATCATGTATTTCCTCCGCCATTTTCCGCAGTTTGGCACCTCACGTCACATCATTTTACCGAAGTCAGCCCTATAGCTTCGGCGCAGTGCCGATCACTGACGTTTGTCAACAAAATGGTGCTTGACTCTTGAGACAGGCTAAATTACACCATAAAATATTGTTAATGACATTTAGCATATTTTTTTTAAATACCTTCGCGAAGTTAAACTTCTGTACGTAGTACTTAATATTATTCTGTGTCTGAAGCATAATCTGAAGTCTCGCTGACTTTGCTTGACGTCTCAAAAACATCCTCCCATGCCGCTGCTATACCTCTGGTACTAACTGAGTTTAAGCACCAGACCCTTAACGTTTTGGCAGATTATAAGAGTAGGCGCACACCGTTGATTTTTATTTAGTTGGCCGATAGTTGTGCCCGATTATAAATTGTATGAAGAATCGGCCAAATCGAATCGGCGTAGTGTGCGCACTCCCATACATGCCCATACTGATCAACTCTGCCCGACTAAACTATCGGCCGACGAAAAATCAACGTGTGCGCCTACTGTAAAAAGTACCAATGGCAATAAAAAATGAGGTTTCAACTATCAATTTGAAGTAACTGGAGTATTTCAAGCATTAAACTTATCTGCTTCATTTGCAAGAATGAATGTTAAAAACTGAGTAATTGCCAAGTAATAAAGAAGTTCATTTCGCATTCTTAATTTAGTAACATTGTAAAACGCTGGGTTACTTAACTGAAACGCTGTGAGCTATAACACAAAACGCTCCAATTACAGTAACTGCACTGGAGTTTTAGGATCAAGCCACACTGCAAAAGCTTTCCTTGTAAGTTACGCCAGTAGCACATCCTCTATTCTACCTCGAAATCATCACCAAAATGATTTCAATGTACAATACATATATTATTATATCGTTTCACGTTCATCATCATTATTATTTTAGCCACCGGACTTCCGCTGCTGCGTATGCATGGACATATGCCTCCCCCAATGACTTCCAGATTTGTAGCGGCCTAACTGTGTCCGGTGCACTATTGAGGTCCTTATTTTATGGGGTCGTGCAGTCCACCTTGTTATTCACTTCCCCATTATTATTAACGTGGTGAAGCGGTCGAATTATGTTTTAAAATGGATTCGCTGTGATGGTTTTGCGATAGAGGTGTGCTTCCGTTAAGTTTCAGTGATCTGTTCTGTCATCAGCATCAGAAGTTTTACTAATTAAATTTTCATTATCAGTGCTTACAACACGAAGAATGATCTTGTCTGTGTGGCCAGAACCTAAAACATTTTAACCGTAACAATAACACTAACCGGTGCTTTTTGTATGGAGTTTGACAGATTTTTGGCGTTTGTTAAAGATAAAGTAAGATGGTGCAACTCAGCCTAAGAAAGTACCTAACTTGAGCTACGACCACACAACATGTTGTACACCGAGTCCAAGACGAAAGCTGCGACAGATCGGTAAGTACATTGTACGGACTTTCACGTGTTATTTGAAAGATTAAATAACATACATGAAACACCTTTGCTCTATTTTAGTTGGCCGATAGTTAAAGATACTGATAGCTTATTAGGAAATATCTATCTGTCATCCAACGGACGTCGACGTCGGCATCAGATTGTCGCTAGTTCGATGCCTGAAGATCATTGGACTAGAAAGGTAACCCTTTTTACCCAAATGCCAAAAAAAGTTACGTACTTTAGATATACGTAAAGTTACAAGATAATTTGTGAACTTCAAAACTTTCAACCTAAACTATGCTCAGACCATTTAATAGAGCAATTTACATAAAAACACACTTTACTTTTTTATCCCATCAACCCGTGGCGTGGGTGTAACAAGACATATTACGCCACACCTACATGCAAAAATTAACTTGTCACTCTTTATTAATAGACAATAGTAATTATAGGGTCACCTTAACCGTTGAGACCATAAATTATAGAGGTGGGCGTGATTAGTGACCGTCTAGTTGGAATGCCCCGGGCGGAATTAGAGCTACCGTACATTTTTGGGCTATAAAAAGTGTTAAGAATTGCTTTAGTCTGGTCATGGAACTATGGACACATTTTGGATCTTTGTGGTGTTAATAATTCTACTTGCTAGATAATTAGGTCGGTTGTTTTCTATCTTTGTTTATAAAATACTAGCTTTCCGCCCGCGGCTTCGCCCGCGTGGAATTTTGTCTGTCACAGAAAAACTTTATCGCGCGCGTCCCTGTTTCAAAAACCGGGATAAAAACTATCCTATGTTCTTTCCCGGGACTCAAACTATCTCTATGCCAAATTTCATCAAAATCGGTTGCGAGGTTTAAGCGGGAAAGCGTAACAAACAGACAGACAGACAGACAGACAGACACACAGAGTTACTTTCGCATTTATAATATTAGTTGGGATTAAGAATTGCATCCTTTTCAAATCCATAACTTGAAAAAATTTAATTGCCTTGGGGAATCGAAAACAAGACCCTTAGCTTGGCGACTGCTCTGATCTCTGAGTTCTCATTGAGTAAGAGTGACAAAGTTTTCTAGTGTAATAGTGGTTCGATTCCCACAATAGGCAATTTTATTTTTAAAGTTATTAGATAATTAAGGCCCCAGCCTTACCATTGCACCATTTCACTTTAACTTTGACAAACGTCAAAAATTTGTCAGACTCCATACAAAATACACCGGTTATCATCAAAGATATGACTTGTTGTTTGTTACAAATCTACACTCGACATCAAATAAATCGCACCTCCCGTGACAAGCACTTTCAAACGTATGCATCCCCACTTCCCACCAATATTGGCACCATTTAAAAGCCTAGTTCTAAACTTCATTTCATTAAAGCAAAGGTTTTTACCCCAAAAATTTGTCATTAGAAGGATCCAGAGTCACTTCTTCAAAAAATAGGTAGTTACGCTTGAGCCAACTTTTATGGCTATAAAACTGTTTAGTTGGGATTAATCGCTATCTATCTGTTAAAGAGGACACGTGTGATCATTATTTGGTTTTATAACCATACAATTTGGTCTAATTGATCCCAGAGGTGAGCCCAAAGTGAGGTCTTTTTTCAAGTCACATTTATGGTATATGTTAATCATTTATTAAGAGATTAAATGTGCTTTTCTTTAAGGATATTTATTGGGCTTTCAAATAACACCAATTTTGTTGGGGCACCATGATTGTGTCAGAAGAAAATCATTAAAGTTCGCGTTGCGGAAGGTGCGGTTTATTTGATGTTGAGTGTATATCTCAAGAATTCCCGATCACGTTAATAGATCTTAGATCTTATTGGTAGGTACTGAAGATCATAATGCAGAACTTTCCACCTAAGAATCAATTCAACAAACGCAAACAATATTCTAGTACCATCATCACTGTAATTATTCATGCCTTTGATTTATCTATCGCGAGCCCAAAGGAGTCACGATCGTATAACTGAATGGAACAAAGTGCTCATATTATTATGTGCCGTTATACTCGCCGTTTCGTCTCTTAATTAAAATATGTTGTAACACCACATTAATATCTGCCCACTGCATTGGTAAATTATGGGCAGATTATGGCTCTATCGCTTATTGAGTTAGAATAACATGAGGATTGAAATGGGCATCTATTTGCTGAATAGTATAATTTTTGGATAGATGGCGTTGTTAGGTTTTTCTATGCCGATATTTAGGTTGTTCTAATCTCTGAAAGTTGGTTTTATTAATCTACCAGCCTATCGAGGGGCGTAATTACACAGATATATTAGTATGATGCCAAATAACAAGCAGCTGTTAAAAATAATAGTAAAAATTATTTTTCAGAATGAAATCTCTCCAAGAATTTTGATATTTAAATTCTATATTCCTCATAACGGTGTTTGTTTTGTTGAAACTAGATTGTTATTTTTGTTGGGTTTAATTGAGCCACATTTACAATTTGAAAATGTTCTGTTTTTTTAACATTTTATTCAGTATTCCACAAAACATAGCTTAATTAACATGTGCAAGCTTTTTGACGCCCCAGCCGTGGGCAAATATTACCATATAAATGAACAAAGCAGTACCGGACATCCGCTCTGCCCAATCACTGGCAAAACTATGCTAACCCAATGCCGTAAACAAACAAAAATAAAGTAAAAAGTCACACATCTGACCCATCCCAATGAAAGAATTCTAAAATTCAAAATGCAACCGTCAACCGGAAATGAATCCGCTCGCGGGAGCCGCGATACCGATCTGATGGAGCCCGCGTCCGACTTCCGGTCGGTTCCCGCCTTTACGAGTTCCAATTTCAAATCGTCATACGGCTCGGACGGTTATTTTGTATTCTGGAACGACTGGGAAATCTTATATCGAATGCAGTTTTTGAAATTGACACAATCAGTGAGTCTGATGTTTCATACTTAGTTATTTATTTATTTAGTCAAGATACTCTAAAAAAAACCAGTAATATTCATATAGTCAAAATGGACTACAAGTCAAGTTAACCATTTTTCAAATTACATTTCCATTCATGTACAATTTTTGAGGCTTCCGGCGACTGGGACCGCAATTAACTGGGACCGCGGTCCCAGTCGCCGGATGCGTAAAAATTAAATAATTTTCTTCCGGCGACTGGGACTACTCATAGATAACTTTAAAGAAAATATTATTCAATCCAAAATCGGTACAGTACTAAAATCCATGAGTGGTCCCAGTCGCCGGAAGAAAATTATTTAATTTTTACGCATCCGGCGACTGGGACCGCGGTCCCAGTTAATTGCGGTCCCAGTTGACGGAATCCTCCCAATTTTTATTGCTTTCTTTTTATTTCTATTTTGTAATCCCATCTAAATAAAAATGTTCTCTCTTTTTTCGTTCACGTTTTAAAGGTGACCTAAATCCCAACTAATATTATAAATGCGAAAGTAACTCTGTCTGTCTGTCTGTCTGTCTGTTACGCTTTCCCGCTTAAACCTCGCAACCGATTTTGATGAAATTTGGCATAGAGATAGTTTGAGGCCCGGGAAAGAACATAGGATAGTTTTTATCCCGGTTTTTGAAACAGGGACGCGCGCGATAAAGTTTTTCTGTGACAGACAAAATTCCACGCGGGCGAAGCCGCGGGCGGAAAGCTAGTAATTAATAAAAATTCAGTTATGTTGGACAGAATAATAAATAAATAATAATAATAAATATCCTTGGACATTTTACACTGCGCTTCTAGTCCCAAACTAAGCAAAGCTTGTACTATGGGTACTAGACAACGGATATAAACATACTTAAATACTTTTTTTTTTTTGTAAATGCGTACCTACTTATTATACATAGAAAACACCCAGTCCAATACAAACAAATATGTTCATGCACACAAATGTTTGTACTGTGCGGGAATCGAACCCGCTACCTCCGGAATAGTAGTCCGTTTCGAACCACTACACCAAACGGCCGACAAAATATTATTAAACATTGTGTTAAAAACACTACATAGTTCTAATTAACATTTTAGTATAAAAACTATTCAAAGCTTCAGTACCAGAGTCTAAACTAAGTGTTAAACACACCACGCTAGTTTCCATTTAATTTGCTGTGTACAGTCAGCTTAACTTGAGTATTAGTGCACTCACTAACGTTAATGTTAATTAATTAGTTTTTGAGTATTGCACAAACAAGTATTGTGTATTACACAAAAGATTACACCCGTATTCACAGACGATGCTTGCTTGTGAAGCAGACGCTATGCGAAGTTGAAAGCACAGCGTTGAATAGAGTTTTGTGATTGGTTCGTGTGTCACTCCGCCACTCAAGTTTTGTCTATGAATAGGTTTTTGGGACTCTGTGAGACTTCATAGTAATGTTTGTGAATACGTGTGTTAGTATACAATAAATAACATAACGTAGTGTAGGATGCTCACCTGCTCGATGGGCAGACGACCTTAAGAAGATAGCTGGCAGCGGCTGGATGAAAAAGCGGGAGACCGTAGCGTTTCTTGGGCATCCTCTAAGTCCAGCAGTGGACTAGGCTGTATTGAGCTGCAATGATAAAGAAGAAATAACTTAGGATAATATTTTCTCATGCATCGGTGATGCTGAAAAAATGTAATTGGCTAAAGTGGGAATTGTTAGGTTATTTACATTTGCTCGTAGTTTTAGATCTTAAGGCTTGGTATTTCTTCTAAAGTAGGTATTTCGCGCTGTCAAAATCTGCGCGCGCAATTCTTCGCCGAAAACAGCGCGTCAAAGAGCTCCCGCCACAATTTCCAGCTACACAGTATAGAAATACGCAGTTGGTTAGTTATTTATTTGTGTCAGTGTGCTCTTCTAAAGAGTGAAGACGATTGTATGTAGGTACTATTAAAATGTAATTTTAACTCATTGGTTTTGTCTCATATTTGAGGAATGTATCATGAGTAGAGTCTTAGTTTAAAAGGATGCCAACGATTTAAATTTCAATAGGTAGACAAAATTCAGAATTCTTAAATATCAAAAATTTTAGCTTTCTCCAGTAACACTGGTATTATTATACTGTGACTCATCAAAGTCATCATTGTCAAAAATATTGACAAATCGAGAACTGTCACGTCCAAAAAACTGGCACGCGTCCGTCCTCCGTAAGCGCCACCGCGCGACTGATTGAGATTGTCCAAGCCGTCATGGGCGATTTTTTCCACATTTTTTAACATAGTAACTAAATAAGACGCAATATAAAAATTTCATCCGTTAAAAGCCCTCAAGTTATTTCTGAACTTTAGTTTAGTAAAAGATTCAGAATCTCAAATCGCTTATTTTAAAAATAAAACCATTATTAGAAAACGAATAGAGGTAACTTTGGGAATTTATTCTATCGAGTCAACTTCATCAAATCGTGTTTCCATCCGTTAATAGCCCTAGAAAATATCCTCAACTATGCTCAAAAAAAATCTTAGCCTTTTATTTTACTGTTTAGTACCTCAAAAATGAAAAATGAAAACCTCATTTTCGCCATTTTCTCTGTTACCCGGCCTTAATGCTCTTAACGCGACTCTATAACGCTAGAAAATATTAATAACTAAATAATATAATAGAATAGTTTTTTATTTTGCAAAAGAGTGCGAGTAGGCTAGTTAACCGTTTATTAAAATAGTTGTAAGTTTATTTGTAACTAAATACTACAATAATTTCGTATAATAATACGATAGTGATATTATTATAATATGAATATCACATTTCCAGACGTTTAAATAAGAGGGCAAACCGAAACCGCCACCATAAACCAAATCAAAGTACAGTTAGCCTCGTAAATCTGTACCGACGTTGCCCGCATGCATCGCTTACGCGACCATACATTCAACTGATGGCTATCTCTGAAACAGGCGGCCTTAAATCTTGCGTTCTCACTTATTTATGTCACCGACTGTACATCGGTTTACACGGATTGCACGGGCTTACTATCTTAAAGTTGTTCTAAGGGAATTTAATGGGTATTTGAAGGCGTTGAACGTGTTAAGTTTTAGTTAGACTTTATAGCGTTATGTAGTTACGATGTAAAGTCGTGAGAAAAGGTGTATGTTCGTAGAATTTACTACAATTTAACCTATATTATTTAAATATTTATCAAGTTCTTTTTTAGTTTATAAAATAACTGGACCTATTTTGATAAAACTCGCAGAGGGTTAAATAGGAAATGAGATTCTGTATGTCGCCAATCATATTATTTCTTCCTGTCGTGTCGACAATAAACCTACACTATGACATGTCAGCCCAAAACTCCGCTACAAAAGTGGCGTTTTTAGTAGCCTTCATGAAATCTTCCTGTGTGCAATTGTTTGGACACGCAGGGCACGACATCATAATGCTTCGTCAACTGGGGAACAAAACCACACTTGCACTCAAAGTTTAACAAAATTTGTCAATCATATTTCATGTCGATGAAATAAATTAAGCTTTAGTTTTTTTAATGGCTTTCACAGACATATCAAAAACCCCCTTTCGCGGGGGTAAAAACCACAGGCAAAAACTTGCATAGAATACAGAAGCAGTAACCTAAATGTTAAAACTGTCCTCCACACCCGGCAATAACTCAAAAAGAGCTTTTGTCATACAATTCAATTATTATTTCCAATACTTCTCTACTGGCGCGACGGACAGCTTTGCTATTAAATTTCCTTCGGAGTCACATTGATGGCAAGTCTTCCTCTTGGTTGGTGATGGGGTACGCGAATAGAGGAACCCATATGTTTTTTTCTATCAAATTATCTTGGGAAAAATGGAAGGCAGACGTGCTCGGGGCAGGGCACCGATGAGATGGTCACACGCGGTGAGGAAGACGGTGGGCGGAAGTATACATCGTGCGGTCCACACAGCTTATCGTCGCTTGCCTCTCTGACGTATCTGAATTTTTTTTCGAAACTGAGTTATCTACACCATTTCAATCAGTTTCGCAAGACGAATCGATCTGTCTAATCGCCTGAAAATTTTGCAAAATGTCAGTTAAGTCAGTTAGAGAGGCAGGCGACGTTATGACCGCAGTCTATGGAGGAACACTATGTGATCCTCATCAATGAGGGACCAAGGAAGAAGAAGACTTATTATTTACTCTCAATACAGGTTACTTAAACTTAAAGAGAGGAATTCCCCAACTACTTGTAACATTCGTACCTAATTCGTGTCAATAAAATATTTTTTTCATTCTTCATTTACTGAAGGTTTAAGTTGAGAGCACTTTGTAAGGTGATCAGTAAAACCGTCAAAAAGTGATAAGTTTTAATTCTTGATGATATTAAGCCTACATTCTTGGGACAAACTATAGTTCGCAAAAGCATTTCATTTGATTCTAGGTGACCCACGAGCCCACGAGACTTATTTTTGTCAAAAAATTATTGAATTTGAACACATAAAATGGTGTTTTTATGATTTTTCTTTGCCATACAATTCTAGCTGTTTACAAGTTTCAACACATAAGCGCCTTTAAAGCTAATAGGTACAGTCACGGAATGAAAAGGTTCGTCAGTTTTCAAATTGATTCCTTCAACGAATCGCGAGCACATATTACCTTTTGAAACTATGTTACAGAATAATCTTGAGTTAGAGAAAATAATCTTTATCTGTTCGTCAGTAAAGTTCAAAATTATTCAGATCAAAGTTGTTTGACGATTTATCTTGTCAAGAAGATTATTATGATTGATAAACTAAAACCTTCTTGTTGGTTCAACCTGCCATTATTATTTCTTATAAAATAAAAAAAACTATTGTCAATTGGTCAATGTCATCATTGCATTGCACTGATGGGATAGAAAAATAAACAAGCAAAACCTTATTCGTTAGAAAACGTCATATTTATTTAAATGTTAGCAGCACTGTTTCTTGCACTGTTATGTTGGCAGGTTTGACTCTTACAGTACCTAGTGCAAGTGAAAACCGACACTAAGGTGACGAACCTTTTCATTCCGCGACTGTACATATTTTGCTTGCTGATTAGCCTGCGTAAATTTCACTTTGTCTCAGAAAGATGTGTATGCCTATGTTATGAACTCAGGCAGGAACAATTTCGCTAGGTGGTGAAAACAGTTTTCAAACTGGTTAAGTATTTTCCGAGATTGCTTCCCACAACCAAACTCACAAACTTACAAACCTTTTCACCTTTATGTAAATAAATAAATAAATTCATTTGTTCCTCTAAAACCGTACCGTGTCATACCTCCCTGCCCCACCTACCGTGCCGGTGTGAAAGCCTAGCGACCATAATCTAATTTCTTATAAGCTCTGATGCACTTATCACGTATAGTGTAGGATTTTAGTATGTAGGCACGAGGGTGGTTCAATTGAATGGGAAGGAATTGGGTAGACACTTCGGAATGGACGTGTGGTGGTGTTGAGATGCTTTAAAAGTGTTTGTAGGCGTTTTTTGGGATGTGAAAATATTTTTCGTTTTAAGATGTCCGTTTCAGATCGTGTATTAAATTGGAAGGTTTGTAGTAAGCGCTTAGAGAGATTGCTTAGTCTTCGCTCTAAAGTAGAAGTAGTAGCAATAGTAGCAGTTAAATTCTCTGTTTTGCCTAATTTTCTGGTTAGTTGGAAGAGAATGCCACATGGCATTAAGCTCGCCTGTTGTACCACTGTTTATGATGTGTGCAATAAACATTTTAAATAAATAAATAAATAGGTAGTGGGTAGTAATTGTGTATTCCTAGAGGCTATCCCAACTGATTTTGATCCTCGTTGTGATTCACTTTTAAATGTTTGCCAGTCTATCCCTTTTCCTAAGATTCGTTGCTGAGTTCAATTCCTGGATTAGGCTGTAAAATGAGAGGCAGACCTGAGGCTTGTTGTGGTTAAAATTTTAATCAATAAGCCGTCCAATGTTTAATCACCAAACTTTACATTCTAATAAAGAATTTGGCAACAAACAACACCGAAAACAAGCTCCGATAATCTAGTTCCAAAGCGATATTTTCGAAAATTTTGGCCCAACATTACTGAATACATTCAATGGATTATGGGCCTAACACCCATAAATTGTATTCGATACTGCAACGGAATGCGTTTAATATTTCGCTTTTTGGTCGCTACCCGGCTAGGGGCAGCGTGTCCTTTTGTAGGGATGCGCTGTGTCACATATCGATAAAGGAGATATTTACTTAACAAAGAGAAAATAGTATTTGTGCATCAAGCAAAAACAGTCCTTTCTTAAATCTAATGTAAATAGATGGCAATTCGAATGCCTGACATAAAATAGGGGTATTAATATCAGCGTCGTAACTTTTGAATGGAGAAACCATTTTATAGAATCCATTAAGATTTATCGTGATTTAGATTGTCTCAATAAATGACCGCCTGTGCCAGCTTGCTTGAAAATATCAATTTTTAAATATTTTGTGTGCAAGTGACTTATGATAATAAAATACCTAAAACTGATAATTCAGGAACACCAGTGCGCCATGGTTATCATGCACATGACATCAGTATCGCAAGCGATTGCCCAGACATATCAATGTGTAGTATGGACAACGTTACAGTGCGTACTGGGGCACGCCGTGCGCAGGTTACTGATCAGGAGGACACAGATGTGGATAGCGTAATAGAAAGGATGCGTACGACTATGATCGATGAATTGAAGACCTTGCAGACGGAATTCGAGAATCGTATTATGGCTAAGATCAGTAAGCTATTTAATGAACATCTGTTAGCAATAAAATTAGAGATAAGTAAAATCAGCAGTTTGTCAACAAAATTTGACAAATTGGAGAACAAAGTTGAAGTGATCGCTCAGAGTATTAGGGTGAAAGCCGACGAGCCAAAGAAAACCAGTGTGGCAACGTTACCGAAGCACCAGGACACTTCCAGTGATGGTTCATCGACTCTTCCTGTGCATCATCAGGTTGCCAAATCTGATCAAGGACCGACATCTGGACCTCGAGCCAACCCTATGAAACAGCACAGCATCTCTCTCATTAATGAAACTGTCCCCAACA
>NW_021137264.1:0-650 GCF_004193835.3 Ostrinia furnacalis | reverse complement strand
TTGATGATTATGTATACAGATAGTCCAGTAAGGTACCTAGGTCCAAATTAGTCTATCGTTAAATCCTGCTCGATTGGGCAGAGTTCGAAAACCTTCGCGTAGTATCTCAAAACTAATGTATGTACGCTACTTGTAGTTTTGAGTCTAAAGCCCGGTCCGTGAGCACGTAGAATTTTGTCCAATGACCCCAAGCTACCCATCCTTATCGCTCGCGCGTAATTATATTGCTGTCGCGACTGTGCGACTGGCACCCGCAGTGAGTGTGCGAGCGCGATAGCCACATAATTACGCGCGAGCGATAAGGATGGGTAGCTAGGGGTCATTGGACAAAATTCTACGTGCTCACGGACCAGACTATAGACACTGTTTATTTTGTTTATGTATTTTGTTATTGAATATAATAAAATAATTGTCTTTGACCAGTGTGTGCTGTTCAGATGTCCTCAACCCGAGTATGCCTGCGTGGGTGACGTGGCAATGGAAATACATTACAATTTATTATTATTATTATGTACACACACACAGTTTTGTTTTTTAAATATTATCTTTTTATTTATAAATATCTTATCACATCTTTTCTACTTCGTCTATATCGTATATTATTATTTTCTACTACGTCTGTATTTACACATAAAATTTATACGCGCACT
>NW_021137263.1:0-567 GCF_004193835.3 Ostrinia furnacalis | reverse complement strand
TCGCAGCTTGAAGCTGTCGATCCTGACTGCTTAGGCCTTAGAGCGGCATTATACCCATTATAAAAGCTGAACACTTGACAGTATAGTAACGGGTGTTTTTTTAGAGGTACACAGGGTGACTGGAACTGAACCCGCCATAGCTAATACGCGTAGGAGGTCATTTGCTAATAATTATTGAACCTTACTTTCTATGGCTAAAGTTTTATAGTTTAGGAGATATGTCAATTTTTATACATTTTTCAGATTTTTTCGAAATTTGACCTAAAAACTGCTTCAATTTTTTTTCTCGCGTGATTTCAACAGTTTTTTTTATTTGATATTAATATCGAATATGTCTTGAAAATAAGG
Source organism: Ostrinia furnacalis (assembly GCF_004193835.3). Lineage (NCBI taxonomy): Eukaryota > Metazoa > Arthropoda > Insecta > Lepidoptera > Crambidae > Ostrinia > Ostrinia furnacalis. The sequence goes on along the minus strand of NW_021137263.1, from coordinate 219 downwards.
AATTGAATTAACAATGAAATGATAGTAATGATGGTAATCAATAAAATCGATTAATCGAATTGTTATTGGTAAATCGTTATTTGGCAATATCGATTAAAATCGATCCGTGATCGATTATGCGACAACACTACAACTTAACTGGTAGAAATCCCATTGAAACATGACTGTGTTCGTTCATGTCATTTCTCTAAATGCATCTAAATGGTACCTACACAGTTA
>NW_021137262.1:0-1080 GCF_004193835.3 Ostrinia furnacalis | reverse complement strand
TGCGAACATTGGGATGTGGTGTTCCAGATAGTTCCAGGATTTCTGGTGATGCGCTGGGTGGTCGCAGCAGCCCTCGCGACACGATTCGCACGACCAGCCACTGGTGCAATCGCGGCAATTGTTTTCTTTGTGATGGAACGACGAACGAGCGCCGGGTTTTAACGCAAAATTCCGTCAGTAACACTCGGCTCTCAAAAATGCACTTCACCTTATTCGATATTCAGGCTGTGTTATTCAATCGATGCTCTTACTAGTTAGGAATATGTCTAGAGCTCTACAAAATATCTTATAGCGTATGTAACTTAGCTACTAACCCAGAAAAGTAGCTGCATCATTCTTTAAGAGCAAAAAAAAATGAGTTCTCTTTTATTCAAACCTCATTCGTACACATACAAAAACTTAAAGTAGGTTCAATAGTTTAAAGGGTCGATCAACTTTTTAACCGACATAAGCTTGTCCCGACGATATCGCATTCAAAAACGACTAAATTAAGATAATTTAAAAAATATTTTTAAGTTCCATTCAATGAACAGTTCAGAAACCTTAATAATAAACATATGAAATCTAGATAATATTAAGAAATAAACATTAAAACTATGGTAACTCAGCATACGACTTCTTGCCTTCCATACAAATTACAGCTGTCCCCAGAGCGAGGTGGCTATATGTAATTTCTAATGTAAGAAAAATTTTCCTTTAAAAGTATTCAAGTCTGCTAATAAATTGCTTATAAATTAAACAAGGTATAGTTTGTACTTTGTAAAATATAAAAATATGTTATGATTTTAAAGAAAAAAATTCCTAAAACTCTGTCCCGAATTCATCCCATTTTGTAGTGTATGCAAAGTTACCGCGTAAAAAATAAACAAACATTATGCTACACGTCACAAATTTTTAATGAAGAACGGCGGTACAACCTTTGTTCTTGGCCGCGCGGCGGCGAGCCTTTGATTCCAGCCGCCGCGCGGCCAGGCCGCGGCAAGCTATCGAGGAGTGTGCGTGTGTTTATTCAGTGTCGGCGGAGTTACCGGATTATTTCGATGAACAGGTAAATGTTTTCATATTTCTTTATCAGATTTG
>NW_021137261.1:0-1610 GCF_004193835.3 Ostrinia furnacalis | reverse complement strand
TCTCGCACCTGTCAAACTCGCTAGCAGGTGCGAGGTGGGAAATTCCGATTTTACCTATTATTTTGTTCGTCAACTCGCACCTTTTCAAAAGTACAGTCAAATAAAAACAAATTGAATCTAAAAACTTTCAGTGTGTCGGGCATGTAGTGATCAAACTTTAAGGGATTCTTTGACGCAGTGCATTTTCGCATGTTAACCGCGCATGGAACCGCTGGGAAGGGGTATCCTTGTTCAACAATAACGTCGAAACTAAAATACGTACCTATGCCCGTTTTCACCATCAATCCCTAAATTTTAAGTTACCCCTTTGTAATCAAAATTCCTGTTAAGTGTCACCATAGGGGTCACTTAAAAATTAGGGATTGATGGTGAAAACGGACAGTAGACTAATAAATTTACATTCGTTTTGTGGAATATCTGGTTTTTCTTGTGTTGTAAAATAACCGAAAAAGAAGTAGAAATGACATGTTTTTTCTACTTAAATCTCTTTATTTTGATACCCTACTCGATAGGTTTTGGGAAAAAAATAATAATATTATAGCCAGTGTCACTCTCATAATTAAGACGAATCTAACGACACCACTCACGCTAAATTCGGTCAAGCCGTTTAGGCTGTAGGCGGTACCAAAGAAATGTACATAAATACATACATACATACACTCGAAAAACATAACCCTTCTTCTGGCGCAGTAGGGTAAAAAGGAAAGATTTATGTTTTTGTATGTTTGTATACCTAAACTGCTGGACCGATTTTATTTTATGTTTTTAATTTTTATTAAATACCTGTTTAATTGTTATTAAATTCCTTTATCTACCCGTGCAAAGCCGGCCGCTAGTGAATTATAATATTTTTTTTTTGTTATGTACTACCTATAATCCTACATTTACTACCCGTGCGAAACAGGGGCGAGCTGATAGCAAGTATCTCGACCATGTTAGTAGTGCGGTGTTGCATTAGACAATTGATATACCTACTTGTTGTTTGTTAATAAATAAAGGGTGGTAATTAAACATCTTTTTAATAGCACTTTTGTCGTCTAAAAATCGTATCGTTCTGAAACACTGTCTTAGCCACTATACATATATCTTCAATGTTAGCTTCTGTAAATACAACTTAGCATGGTAGTTACTTTTTTCTATGTATGTTCACTATAAAGTAAAAAAATGTTTTTATTAGTACAAATACTATGATTGACCTATATTCTTTGATCATCAAAATATACCTAAAATTATCATTAAATTTAATGACTGGTCACTGGACCTAAAATTGTCATCTAATAGTAATTTATGACAACTATTTCCTCATAGTTTGAAAATGTAAGGCAAAAATGTTTATGTTTTATAAAACTTTGAAGAGCAGATATCTCGAAAACTATACAAAATATAGAAAAACTTGCCTAAAAACATAGCAAATTAAATTAGTTTTAATTTTGTAACAGTATTCATATCGCTAGGACTCTTGGTTTTTTATTTAGATAGTTTTTGAGATATAAGCGAAAAACCCAAAATTGGGATCTCAGTCGAGAACTTTTGTTAATGTTCTGTTCACCCCTAACTAGCTAATCCAAACAAAGAAAGAAAACAAACAAATAAAGCTACAATGTCAAAAA